>NW_028276209.1:0-37299 GCF_052056855.1 Sturnus vulgaris | reverse complement strand
TGACAGAGACGTGTTCTACGTTGTCCCCTCTCGTCGTGCAGTTTGTGCCTCTGCTGCTTCTGCTGTTAGGAATCGCTCCTTGAAAGGCGAGCGAGAGCGTCCTTCCGGGTGCATTGCACTGAGTCGAGTGCTCGCTCGGGACTTTGCTCTCGGGGCCAAGGCAAGAGGGCGTGCTTGCCCGCAGAACCGAGAACACGCTGTTGGGCAGAGCTGCAACTGACCGCTGGAGTTCAGCTCTCGCCGGACGGCAGAAGGCGAAGAACGAAGCCGCTTGCGAGCGGCGCAGTGCAGCGAAGAGCTCTCCGAATTCGCCGCTAGCTCCACGGTCCTTCTCAGCTGCGAGTAGCAGCGCTCGCAGTACACAGAGCTTCGCAAGGCCCGAAGAGCCGGAGGGAAGTATCGCACACGCAAATGTGCCAGGACAGAGACGTGTTCTACGTTGTCCCCTCTCGTCGTGCAGTTTGTGCCTCTGCTGCTTCTGCTGTTAGGAATCGCTCCTTGAAAGACGAGCGAGAGCGTCCTTCCGGGTGCATTGCACTGAGTCGAGAGCTCGCTCGGGACTTTGCTCTCGGGGCCAAGGCAAGAGGGCGTGCTTGCCCGCAGAACCGAGAACACGCTGTTGGGCAGAGCTGCAACTGACCGCTGGAGTTCAGCTCTCGCCGGACGGCAGAAGGCGAAGAACGAAGCCGCTTGCGAGCGGCGCAGTGCAGCGAAGAGCTCTCCGAATTCGCCGCTAGCTCCACGGTCCTTCTCAGCTGCGGGTAGCAGCGCTCGCAGTACACAGAGCTTCGCAAGGCCCGAAGAGCCGGAGGGAAGTATCGCACACGCAAATGTGCCAGGACAGAGACGTGTTCTACGTTGTCCCCTCTCGTCGTGCAGTTTGTGCCTCTGCTGCTTCTGCTGTTAGGAATCGCTCCTTGAAAGGCGAGCGAGAGCGTCCTTCCGGGTGCATTGCACTGAGTCGAGTGCTCGCTCGGGACTTTGCACTCGGGGCCAAGGCAAGAGGGCGTGCTTGCCCGCAGAACTGAGAACACGCTGTTGGGCAGAGCTGCAACTGACCGCTGGAGTTCAGCTCTCGCCGGACGGCAGAAGGCGAAGAACGAAGCCGCTTGCGAGCGGCGCAGTGCAGCGAAGAGCTCTCCGAATTCGCCGCTAGCTCCACGGTCCTTCTCAGCTGCGAGTAGCAGCGCTCGCAGTACACAGAGCTTCGCAAGGCCCGAAGAGCCAGAGGGAAGTATCGCACACGCAAATGTGCCAGGACAGAGACGTGTTCTACGTTGTCCCCTCTCGTCGTGCAGTTTGTGCCTCTGCTGCTTCTGCTGTTAGGAATCGCTCCTTGAAAGGCGAGCGAGAGCGTCCTTCCGGGTGCATTGCACTGAGTCGAGTGCTCGCTCGGGACTTTGCTCTCGGGGCCAAGGCAAGAGGGCGTGCTTGCCCGCAGAACTGAGAACACGCTGTTGGGCAGAGCTGCAACTGACCGCTGGAGTTCAGCTCTCGCCGGACGGCAGAAGGCGAAGAACGAAGCCGCTTGCGAGCGGCGCAGTGCAGCGAAGAGCTCTCCGAATTCGCCGCTAGCTCCACGGTCCTTCTCAGCTGCGAGTAGCAGCGCTCGCAGTACACAGAGCTTCGCAAGGCCCGAAGAGCCGGAGGGAAGTATCGCACACGCAAATGTGCCAGGACAGAGACGTGTTCTACGTTGTCCCCTCTCGTCGTGCAGTTTGTGCCTCTGCTGCTTCTGCTGTTAGGAATCGCTCCTTGAAAGGCGAGCGAGAGCGTCCTTCCGGGTGCATTGCACTGAGTCGAGTGCTCGCTCGGGACTTTGCTCTCGGGGCCAAGGCAAGAGGGCGTGCTTGCCCGCAGAACTGAGAACACGCTGTTGGGCAGAGCTGCAACTGACCGCTGGAGTTCAGCTCTCGCCGGACGGCAGAAGGCGAAGAACGAAGCCGCTTGCGAGCGGCGCAGTGCAGCGAAGAGCTCTCCGAATTCGCCGCTAGCTCCACGGTCCTTCTCAGCTGCGAGTAGCAGCGCTCGCAGTACACAGAGCTTCGCAAGGCCCGAAGAGCCGGAGGGAAGTATCGCACACGCAAATGTGCCAGGACAGAGACGTGTTCTACGTTGTCCCTTCTCGTCGTGCAGTTTGTGCCTCTGCTGCTTCTGCTGTTAGGAATCGCTCCTTGAAAGACGAGCGAGAGCGTCCTTCCGGGTGCATTGCACTGAGTCGAGAGCTCGCTCGGGACTTTGCTCTCGGGGCCAAGGCAAGAGGGCGTGCTTGCCCGCAGAACTGAGAACACGCTGTTGGGCAGAGCTGCAACTGACCGCTGGAGTTCAGCTCTCGCCGGACGGCAGAAGGCGAAGAACGAAGCCGCTTGCGAGCGGCGCAGTGCAGCGAAGAGCTCTCCGAATTCGCCGCTAGCTCCACGGTCCTTCTCAGCTGCGAGTAGCAGCGCTCGCAGTACACAGAGCTTCGCAAGGCCCGAAGAGCCGGAGGGAAGTATCGCACACGCAAATGTGCCAGGACAGAGACGTGTTCTACGTTGTCCCCTCTCGTCGTGCAGTTTGTGCCTCTGCTGCTTCTGCTGTTAGGAATCGCTCCTTGAAAGGCGAGCGAGAGCGTCCTTCCGGGTGCATTGCACTGAGTCGAGTGCTCGCTCGGGACTTTGCACTCGGGGCCAAGGCAAGAGGGCGTGCTTGCCCGCAGAACTGAGAACACGCTGTTGGGCAGAGCTGCAACTGACCGCTGGAGTTCAGCTCTCGCCGGACGGCAGAAGGCGAAGAACGAAGCCGCTTGCGAGCGGCGCAGTGCAGCGAAGAGCTCTCCGAATTCGCCGCTAGCTCCACGGTCCTTCTCAGCTGCGAGTAGCAGCGCTCGCAGTACACAGAGCTTCGCAAGGCCCGAAGAGCCGGAGGGAAGTATCGCACACGCAAATGTGCCAGGACAGAGACGTGTTCTACGTTGTCCCCTCTCGTCGTGCAGTTTGTGCCTCTGCTGCTTCTGCTGTTAGGAATCGCTCCTTGAAAGGCGAGCGAGAGCGTCCTTCCGGGTGCATTGCACTGAGTCGAGTGCTCGCTCGGGACTTTGCACTCGGGGCCAAGGCAAGAGGGCGTGCTTGCCCGCAGAACTGAGAACACGCTGTTGGGCAGAGCTGCAACTGACCGCTGGAGTTCAGCTCTCGCCGGACGGCAGAAGGCGAAGAACGAAGCCGCTTGCGAGCGGCGCAGTGCAGCGAAGAGCTCTCCGAATTCGCCGCTAGCTCCACGGTCCTTCTCAGCTGCGAGTAGCAGCGCTCGCAGTACACAGAGCTTCGCAAGGCCCGAAGAGCCGGAGGGAAGTATCGCACACGCAAATGTGCCAGGACAGAGACGTGTTCTACGTTGTCCCCTCTCGTCGTGCAGTTTGTGCCTCTGCTGCTTCTGCTGTTAGGAATCGCTCCTTGAAAGGCGAGCGAGAGCGTCCTTCCGGGTGCATTGCACTGAGTCGAGTGCTCGCTCGGGACTTTGCTCTCGGGGCCAAGGCAAGAGGGCGTGCTTGCCCGCAGAACTGAGAACACGCTGTTGGGCAGAGCTGCAACTGACCGCTGGAGTTCAGCTCTCGCCGGACGGCAGAAGGCGAAGAACGAAGCCGCTTGCGAGCGGCGCAGTGCAGCGAAGAGCTCTCCGAATTCGCCGCTAGCTCCACGGTCCTTCTCAGCTGCGAGTAGCAGCGCTCGCAGTACACAGAGCTTCGCAAGGCCCGAAGAGCCGGAGGGAAGTATCGCACACGAAAATGTGCCAGGACAGAGACGTGTTCTACGTTGTCCCCTCTCGTCGTGCAGTTTGTGCCTCTGCTGCTTCTGCTGTTAGGAATCGCTCCTTGAAAGGCGAGCGAGAGCGTCCTTCCGGGTGCATTGCACTGAGTCGAGTGCTCGCTCGGGACTTTGCTCTCGGGGCCAAGGCAAGAGGGCGTGCTTGCCCGCAGAACCGAGAACACGCTGTTGGGCAGAGCTGCAACTGACCGCTGGAGTTCAGCTCTCGCCGGACGGCAGAAGGCGAAGAACGAAGCCGCTTGCGAGCGGCGCAGTGCAGCGAAGAGCTCTCCGAATTCGCCGCTAGCTCCACGGTCCTTCTCAGCTGCGAGTAGCAGCGCTCGCAGTACACAGAGCTTCGCAAGGCCCGAAGAGCCGGAGGGAAGTATCGCACACGAAAATGTGCCAGGACAGAGACGTGTTCTACGTTGTCCCCTCTCGTCGTGCAGTTTGTGCCTCTGCTGCTTCTGCTGTTAGGAATCGCTCCTTGAAAGGCGAGCGAGAGCGTCCTTCCGGGTGCATTGCACTGAGTCGAGTGCTCGCTCGGGACTTTGCTCTCGGGGCCAAGGCAAGAGGGCGTGCTTGCCCGCAGAACCGAGAACACGCTGTTGGGCAGAGCTGCAACTGACCGCTGGAGTTCAGCTCTCGCCGGACGGCAGAAGGCGAAGAACGAAGCCGCTTGCGAGCGGCGCAGTGCAGCGAAGAGCTCTCCGAATTCGCCGCTAGCTCCACGGTCCTTCTCAGCTGCGAGTAGCAGCGCTCGCAGTACACAGAGCTTCGCAAGGCCCGAAGAGCCGGAGGGAAGTATCGCACACGAAAATGTGCCAGGACAGAGACGTGTTCTACGTTGTCCCCTCTCGTCGTGCAGTTTGTGCCTCTGCTGCTTCTGCTGTTAGGAATCGCTCCTTGAAAGGCGAGCGAGAGCGTCCTTCCGGGTGCATTGCACTGAGTCGAGAGCTCGCTCGGGACTTTGCTCTCGGGGCCAAGGCAAGAGGGCGTGCTTGCCCGCAGAACCGAGAACACGCTGTTGGGCAGAGCTGCAACTGACCGCTGGAGTTCAGCTCTCGCCGGACGGCAGAAGGCGAAGAACGAAGCCGCTTGCGAGCGGCGCAGTGCAGCGAAGAGCTCTCCGAATTCGCCGCTAGCTCCACGGTCCTTCTCAGCTGCGAGTAGCAGCGCTCGCAGTACACAGAGCTTCGCAAGGCCCGAAGAGCCGGAGGGAAGTATCGCACACGCAAATGTGCCAGGACAGAGACGTGTTCTACGTTGTCCCCTCTCGTCGTGCAGTTTGTGCCTCTGCTGCTTCTGCTGTTAGGAATCGCTCCTTGAAAGGCGAGCGAGAGCGTCCTTCCGGGTGCATTGCACTGAGTCGAGTGCTCGCTCGGGACTTTGCTCTCGGGGCCAAGGCAAGAGGGCGTGCTTGCCCGCAGAACCGAGAACACGCTGTTGGGCAGAGCTGCAACTGACCGCTGGAGTTCAGCTCTCGCCGGACGGCAGAAGGCGAAGAACGAAGCCGCTTGCGAGCGGCGCAGTGCAGCGAAGAGCTCTCCGAATTCGCCGCTAGCTCCACGGTCCTTCTCAGCTGCGAGTAGCAGCGCTCGCAGTACACAGAGCTTCGCAAGGCCCGAAGAGCCGGAGGGAAGTATCGCACACGAAAATGTGCCAGGACAGAGACGTGTTCTACGTTGTCCCCTCTCGTCGTGCAGTTTGTGCCTCTGCTGCTTCTGCTGTTAGGAATCGCTCCTTGAAAGGCGAGCGAGAGCGTCCTTCCGGGTGCATTGCACTGAGTCGAGAGCTCGCTCGGGACTTTGCTCTCGGGGCCAAGGCAAGAGGGCGTGCTTGCCCGCAGAACCGAGAACACGCTGTTGGGCAGAGCTGCAACTGACCGCTGGAGTTCAGCTCTCGCCGGACGGCAGAAGGCGAAGAACGAAGCCGCTTGCGAGCGGCGCAGTGCAGCGAAGAGCTCTCCGAATTCGCCGCTAGCTCCACGGTCCTTCTCAGCTGCGAGTAGCAGCGCTCGCAGTACACAGAGCTTCGCAAGGCCCGAAGAGCCGGAGGGAAGTATCGCACACGCAAATGTGCCAGGACAGAGACGTGTTCTACGTTGTCCCCTCTCGTCGTGCAGTTTGTGCCTCTGCTGCTTCTGCTGTTAGGAATCGCTCCTTGAAAGACGAGCGAGAGCGTCCTTCCGGGTGCATTGCACTGAGTCGAGAGCTCGCTCGGGACTTTGCTCTCGGGGCCAAGGCAAGAGGGCGTGCTTGCCCGCAGAACCGAGAACACGCTGTTGGGCAGAGCTGCAACTGACCGCTGGAGTTCAGCTCTCGCCGGACGGCAGAAGGCGAAGAACGAAGCCGCTTGCGAGCGGCGCAGTGCAGCGAAGAGCTCTCCGAATTCGCCGCTAGCTCCACGGTCCTTCTCAGCTGCGAGTAGCAGCGCTCGCAGTACACAGAGCTTCGCAAGGCCCGAAGAGCCGGAGGGAAGTATCGCACACGCAAATGTGCCAGGACAGAGACGTGTTCTACGTTGTCCCCTCTCGTCGTGCAGTTTGTGCCTCTGCTGCTTCTGCTGTTAGGAATCGCTCCTTGAAAGACGAGCGAGAGCGTCCTTCCGGGTGCATTGCACTGAGTCGAGAGCTCGCTCGGGACTTTGCTCTCGGGGCCAAGGCAAGAGGGCGTGCTTGCCCGCAGAACCGAGAACACGCTGTTGGGCAGAGCTGCAACTGACCGCTGGAGTTCAGCTCTCGCCGGACGGCAGAAGGCGAAGAACGAAGCCGCTTGCGAGCGGCGCAGTGCAGCGAAGAGCTCTCCGAATTCGCCGCTAGCTCCACGGTCCTTCTCAGCTGCGAGTAGCAGCGCTCGCAGTACACAGAGCTTCGCAAGGCCCGAAGAGCCGGAGGGAAGTATCGCACACGCAAATGTGCCAGGACAGAGACGTGTTCTACGTTGTCCCCTCTCGTCGTGCAGTTTGTGCCTCTGCTGCTTCTGCTGTTAGGAATCGCTCCTTGAAAGGCGAGCGAGAGCGTCCTTCCGGGTGCATTGCACTGAGTCGAGTGCTCGCTCGGGACTTTGCACTCGGGGCCAAGGCAAGAGGGCGTGCTTGCCCGCAGAACTGAGAACACGCTGTTGGGCAGAGCTGCAACTGACCGCTGGAGTTCAGCTCTCGCCGGACGGCAGAAGGCGAAGAACGAAGCCGCTTGCGAGCGGCGCAGTGCAGCGAAGAGCTCTCCGAATTCGCCGCTAGCTCCACGGTCCTTCTCAGCTGCGAGTAGCAGCGCTCGCAGTACACAGAGCTTCGCAAGGCCCGAAGAGCCGGAGGGAAGTATCGCACACGAAAATGTGCCAGGACAGAGACGTGTTCTACGTTGTCCCCTCTCGTCGTGCAGTTTGTGCCTCTGCTGCTTCTGCTGTTAGGAATCGCTCCTTGAAAGGCGAGCGAGAGCGTCCTTCCGGGTGCATTGCACTGAGTCGAGTGCTCGCTCGGGACTTTGCTCTCGGGGCCAAGGCAAGAGGGCGTGCTTGCCCGCAGAACTGAGAACACGCTGTTGGGCAGAGCTGCAACTGACCGCTGGAGTTCAGCTCTCGCCGGACGGCAGAAGGCGAAGAACGAAGCCGCTTGCGAGCGGCGCAGTGCAGCGAAGAGCTCTCCGAATTCGCCGCTAGCTCCACGGTCCTTCTCAGCTGCGAGTAGCAGCGCTCGCAGTACACAGAGCTTCGCAAGGCCCGAAGAGCCGGAGGGAAGTATCGCACACGCAAATGTGCCAGGACAGAGACGTGTTCTACGTTGTCCCCTCTCGTCGTGCAGTTTGTGCCTCTGCTGCTTCTGCTGTTAGGAATCGCTCCTTGAAAGGCGAGCGAGAGCGTCCTTCCGGGTGCATTGCACTGAGTCGAGTGCTCGCTCGGGACTTTGCTCTCGGGGCCAAGGCAAGAGGGCGTGCTTGCCCGCAGAACTGAGAACACGCTGTTGGGCAGAGCTGCAACTGACCGCTGGAGTTCAGCTCTCGCCGGACGGCAGAAGGCGAAGAACGAAGCCGCTTGCGAGCGGCGCAGTGCAGCGAAGAGCTCTCCGAATTCGCCGCTAGCTCCACGGTCCTTCTCAGCTGCGAGTAGCAGCGCTCGCAGTACACAGAGCTTCGCAAGGCCCGAAGAGCCGGAGGGAAGTATCGCACACGCAAATGTGCCAGGACAGAGACGTGTTCTACGTTGTCCCTTCTCGTCGTGCAGTTTGTGCCTCTGCTGCTTCTGCTGTTAGGAATCGCTCCTTGAAAGGCGAGCGAGAGCGTCCTTCCGGGTGCATTGCACTGAGTCGAGAGCTCGCTCGGGACTTTGCTCTCGGGGCCAAGGCAAGAGGGCGTGCTTGCCCGCAGAACTGAGAACACGCTGTTGGGCAGAGCTGCAACTGACCGCTGGAGTTCAGCTCTCGCCGGACGGCAGAAGGCGAAGAACGAAGCCGCTTGCGAGCGGCGCAGTGCAGCGAAGAGCTCTCCGAATTCGCCGCTAGCTCCACGGTCCTTCTCAGCTGCGAGTAGCAGCGCTCGCAGTACACAGAGCTTCGCAAGGCCCGAAGAGCCGGAGGGAAGTATCGCACACGCAAATGTGCCAGGACAGAGACGTGTTCTACGTTGTCCCCTCTCGTCGTGCAGTTTGTGCCTCTGCTGCTTCTGCTGTTAGGAATCGCTCCTTGAAAGGCGAGCGAGAGCGTCCTTCCGGGTGCATTGCACTGAGTCGAGTGCTCGCTCGGGACTTTGCACTCGGGGCCAAGGCAAGAGGGCGTGCTTGCCCGCAGAACTGAGAACACGCTGTTGGGCAGAGCTGCAACTGACCGCTGGAGTTCAGCTCTCGCCGGACGGCAGAAGGCGAAGAACGAAGCCGCTTGCGAGCGGCGCAGTGCAGCGAAGAGCTCTCCGAATTCGCCGCTAGCTCCACGGTCCTTCTCAGCTGCGAGTAGCAGCGCTCGCAGTACACAGAGCTTCGCAAGGCCCGAAGAGCCGGAGGGAAGTATCGCACACGCAAATGTGCCAGGACAGAGACGTGTTCTACGTTGTCCCTTCTCGTCGTGCAGTTTGTGCCTCTGCTGCTTCTGCTGTTAGGAATCGCTCCTTGAAAGGCGAGCGAGAGCGTCCTTCCGGGTGCATTGCACTGAGTCGAGTGCTCGCTCGGGACTTTGCACTCGGGGCCAAGGCAAGAGGGCGTGCTTGCCCGCAGAACCGAGAACACGCTGTTGGGCAGAGCTGCAACTGACCGCTGGAGTTCAGCTCTCGCCGGACGCCAGAAGGCGAAGAACGAAGCCGCTTGCGAGCGGCGCAGTGCAGCGAAGAGCTCTCCGAATTCGCCGCTAGCTCCACGGTCCTTCTCAGCTGCGAGTAGCAGCGCTCGCAGTACACAGAGCTTCGCAAGGCCCGAAGAGCCGGAGGGAAGTATCGCACACGCAAATGTGCCAGGACAGAGACGTGTTCTACGTTGTCCCCTCTCGTCGTGCAGTTTGTGCCTCTGCTGCTTCTGCTGTTAGGAATCGCTCCTTGAAAGGCGAGCGAGAGCGTCCTTCCGGGTGCATTGCACTGAGTCGAGTGCTCGCTCGGGACTTTGCTCTCGGGGCCAAGGCAAGAGGGCGTGCTTGCCCGCAGAACCGAGAACACGCTGTTGGGCAGAGCTGCAACTGACCGCTGGAGTTCAGCTCTCGCCGGACGGCAGAAGGCGAAGAACGAAGCCGCTTGCGAGCGGCGCAGTGCAGCGAAGAGCTCTCCGAATTCGCCGCTAGCTCCACGGTCCTTCTCAGCTGCGAGTAGCAGCGCTCGCAGTACACAGAGCTTCGCAAGGCCCGAAGAGCCGGAGGGAAGTATCGCACACGAAAATGTGCCAGGACAGAGACGTGTTCTACGTTGTCCCCTCTCGTCGTGCAGTTTGTGCCTCTGCTGCTTCTGCTGTTAGGAATCGCTCCTTGAAAGGCGAGCGAGAGCGTCCTTCCGGGTGCATTGCACTGAGTCGAGTGCTCGCTCGGGACTTTGCTCTCGGGGCCAAGGCAAGAGGGCGTGCTTGCCCGCAGAACCGAGAACACGCTGTTGGGCAGAGCTGCAACTGACCGCTGGAGTTCAGCTCTCGCCGGACGGCAGAAGGCGAAGAACGAAGCCGCTTGCGAGCGGCGCAGTGCAGCGAAGAGCTCTCCGAATTCGCCGCTAGCTCCACGGTCCTTCTCAGCTGCGAGTAGCAGCGCTCGCAGTACACAGAGCTTCGCAAGGGCCGAAGAGCCGGAGGGAAGTATCGCACACGAAAATGTGCCAGGACAGAGACGTGTTCTACGTTGTCCCCTCTCGTCGTGCAGTTTGTGCCTCTGCTGCTTCTGCTGTTAGGAATCGCTCCTTGAAAGGCGAGCGAGAGCGTCCTTCCGGGTGCATTGCACTGAGTCGAGTGCTCGCTCGGGACTTTGCTCTCGGGGCCAAGGCAAGAGGGCGTGCTTGCCCGCAGAACCGAGAACACGCTGTTGGGCAGAGCTGCAACTGACCGCTGGAGTTCAGCTCTCGCCGGACGGCAGAAGGCGAAGATCGAAGGCGCTTGCGAGCGGCGCAGTGCAGCGAAGAGCTCTCCGAATTCGCCGCTAGCTCCACGGTCCTTCTCAGCTGCGAGTAGCAGCGCTCGCAGTACACAGAGCTTCGCAAGGCCCGAAGAGCCGGAGGGAAGTATCGCACACGCAAATGTGCCAGGACAGAGACGTGTTCTACGTTGTCCCCTCTCGTCGTGCAGTTTGTGCCTCTGCTGCTTCTGCTGTTAGGAATCGCTCCTTGAAAGGCGAGCGAGAGCGTCCTTCCGGGTGCATTGCACTGAGTCGAGTGCTCGCTCGGGACTTTGCTCTCGGGGCCAAGGCAAGAGGGCGTGCTTGCCCGCAGAACCGAGAACACGCTGTTGGGCAGAGCTGCAACGGACCGCTGGAGTTCAGCTCTCGCCGGACGGCAGAAGGCGAAGAACGAAGGCGCTTGCGAGCGGCGCAGTGCAGCGAAGAGCTCTCCGAATTCGCCGCTAGCTCCACGGTCCTTCTCAGCTGCGAGTAGCAGCGCTCGCAGTACACAGAGCTTCGCAAGGCCCGAAGAGCCGGAGGGAAGTATCGCACACGCAAATGTGCCAGGACAGAGACGTGTTCTACGTTGTCCCCTCTCGTCGTGCAGTTTGTGCCTCTGCTGCTTCTGCTGTTAGGAATCGCTCCTTGAAAGGCGAGCGAGAGCGTCCTTCCGGGTGCATTGCACTGAGTCGAGTGCTCGCTCGGGACTTTGCTCTCGGGGCCAAGGCAAGAGGGCGTGCTTGCCCGCAGAACCGAGAACACGCTGTTGGGCAGAGCTGCAACGGACCGCTGGAGTTCAGCTCTCGCCGGACGGCAGAAGGCGAAGAACGAAGGCGCTTGCGAGCGGCGCAGTGCAGCGAAGAGCTCTCCGAATTCGCCGCTAGCTCCACGGTCCTTCTCAGCTGCGGGTAGCAGCGCTCGCAGTACACAGAGCTTCGCAAGGCCCGAAGAGCCGGAGGGAAGTATCGCACACGCAAATGTGCCAGGACAGAGACGTGTTCTACGTTGTCCCCTCTCGTCGTGCAGTTTGTGCCTCTGCTGCTTCTGCTGTTAGGAATCGCTCCTTGAAAGGCGAGCGAGAGCGTCCTTCCGGGTGCATTGCACTGAGTCGAGTGCTCGCTCGGGACTTTGCTCTCGGGGCCAAGGCAAGAGGGCGTGCTTGCCCGCAGAACCGAGAACACGCTGTTGGGCAGAGCTGCAACTGACCGCTGGAGTTCAGCTCTCGCCGGACGGCAGAAGGCGAAGAACGAAGCCGCTTGCGAGCGGCGCAGTGCAGCGAAGAGCTCTACGAATTCGCCGCTAGCTCCACGGTCCTTCTCAGCTGCGGGTAGCAGCGCTCGCAGTACACAGAGCTTCGCAAGGCCCGAAGAGCCGGAGGGAAGTATCGCACACGCAAATGTGCCAGGACAGAGACGTGTTCTACGTTGTCCCCTCTCGTCGTGCAGTTTGTGCCTCTGCTGCTTCTGCTGTTAGGAATCGCTCCTTGAAAGGCGAGCGAGAGCGTCCTTCCGGGTGCATTGCACTGAGTCGAGTGCTCGCTCGGGACTTTGCTCTCGCGGCCAAGGCAAGAGGGCGTGCTTGCCCGCAGAACCGAGAACACGCTGTTGGGCAGAGCTGCAACTGACCGCTGGAGTTCAGCTCTCGCCGGACGGCAGAAGGCGAAGAACGAAGCCGCTTGCGAGCGGCGCAGTGCAGCGAAGAGCTCTCCGAATTCGCCGCTAGCTCCACGGTCCTTCTCAGCTGCGAGTAGCAGCGCTCGCAGTACACAGAGCTTCGCAAGGCCCGAAGAGCCGGAGGGAAGTATCGCACACGCAAATGTGCCAGGACAGAGACGTGTTCTACGTTGTCCCCTCTCGTCGTGCAGTTTGTGCCTCTGCTGCTTCTGCTGTTAGGAATCGCTCCTTGAAAGGCGAGCGAGAGCGTCCTTCCGGGTGCATTGCACTGAGTCGAGTGCTCGCTCGGGACTTTGCTCTCGGGGCCAAGGCAAGAGGGCGTGCTTGCCCGCAGAACCGAGAACACGCTGTTGGGCAGAGCTGCAACGGACCGCTGGAGTTCAGCCTTCGCCGGACGGCAGAAGGCGAAGAACGAAGGCGCTTGCGAGCGGCGCAGTGCAGCGAAGAGCTCTCCGAATTCGCCGCTAGCTCCACGGTCCTTCTCAGCTGCGAGTAGCAGCGCTCGCAGTACACAGAGCTTCGCAAGGCCCGAAGAGCCGGAGGGAAGTATCGCACACGCAAATGTGCCAGGACAGAGACGTGTTCTACGTTGTCCCTTCTCGTCGTGCAGTTTGTGCCTCTGCTGCTTCTGCTGTTAGGAATCGCTCCTTGAAAGGCGAGCGAGAGCGTCCTTCCGGGTGCATTGCACTGAGTCGAGTGCTCGCTCGGGACTTTGCTCTCGGGGCCAAGGCAAGAGGGCGTGCTTGCCCGACGAACCGAGAACACGCTGTTGGGCAGAGCTGCAACTGACCGCTGGAGTTCAGCTCTCGCCGGACGGCAGAAGGCGAAGAACGAAGCCGCTTGCGAGCGGCGCAGTGCAGCGAAGAGCTCTCCGAATTCGCCGCTAGCTCCACGGTCCTTCTCAGCTGCGAGTAGCAGCGCTCGCAGTACACAGAGCTTCGCAAGGCCCGAAGAGCCGGAGGGAAGTATCGCACACGCAAATGTGCCAGGACAGAGACGTGTTCTACGTTGTCCCCTCTCGTCGTGCAGTTTGTGCCTCTGCTGCTTCTGCTGTTAGGAATCGCTCCTTGAAAGGCGAGCGAGAGCGTCCTTCCGGGTGCATTGCACTGAGTCGAGTGCTCGCTCGGGACTTTGCTCTCGGGGCCAAGGCAAGAGGGCGTGCTTGCCCGCAGAACCGAGAACACGCTGTTGGGCAGAGCTGCAACGGACCGCTGGAGTTCAGCTCTCGCCGGACGGCAGAAGGCGAAGAACGAAGGCGCTTGCGAGCGGCGCAGTGCAGCGAAGAGCTCTCCGAATTCGCCGCTAGCTCCACGGTCCTTCTCAGCTGCGAGTAGCAGCGCTCGCAGTACACAGAGCTTCGCAAGGCCCGAAGAGCCGGAGGGAAGTATCGCACACGAAAATGTGCCAGGACAGAGACGTGTTCTACGTTGTCCCCTCTCGTCGTGCAGTTTGTGCCTCTGCTGCTTCTGCTGTTAGGAATCGCTCCTTGAAAGGCGAGCGAGAGCGTCCTTCCGGGTGCATTGCACTGAGTCGAGTGCTCGCTCGGGACTTTGCTCTCGGGGCCAAGGCAAGAGGGCGTGCTTGCCCGCAGAACCGAGAACACGCTGTTGGGCAGAGCTGCAACGGACCGCTGGAGTTCAGCTCTCGCCGGACGGCAGAAGGCGAAGAACGAAGGCGCTTGCGAGCGGCGCAGTGCAGCGAAGAGCTCTCCGAATTCGCCGCTAGCTCCACGGTCCTTCTCAGCTGCGAGTAGCAGCGCTCGCAGTACACAGAGCTTCGCAAGGCCCGAAGAGCCGGAGGGAAGTATCGCACACGCAAATGTGCCAGGACAGAGACGTGTTCTACGTTGTCCCCTCTCGTCGTGCAGTTTGTGCCTCTGCTGCTTCTGCTGTTAGGAATCGCTCCTTGAAAGGCGAGCGAGAGCGTCCTTCCGGGTGCATTGCACTGAGTCGAGTGCTCGCTCGGGACTTTGCTCTCGGGGCCAAGGCAAGAGGGCGTGCTTGCCCGCAGAACCGAGAACACGCTGTTGGGCAGAGCTGCAACGGACCGCTGGAGTTCAGCTCTCGCCGGACGGCAGAAGGCGAAGAACGAAGGCGCTTGCGAGCGGCGCAGTGCAGCGAAGAGCTCTCCGAATTCGCCGCTAGCTCCACGGTCCTTCTCAGCTGCGAGTAGCAGCGCTCGCAGTACACAGAGCTTCGCAAGGCCCGAAGAGCCGGAGGGAAGTATCGCACACGAAAATGTGCCAGGACAGAGACGTGTTCTACGTTGTCCCCTCTCGTCGTGCAGTTTGTGCCTCTGCTGCTTCTGCTGTTAGGAATCGCTCCTTGAAAGGCGAGCGAGAGCGTCCTTCCGGGTGCATTGCACTGAGTCGAGTGCTCGCTCGGGACTTTGCTCTCGGGGCCAAGGCAAGAGGGCGTGCTTGCCCGCAGAACCGAGAACACGCTGTTGGGCAGAGCTGCAACGGACCGCTGGAGTTCAGCTCTCGCCGGACGGCAGAAGGCGAAGAACGAAGGCGCTTGCGAGCGGCGCAGTGCAGCGAAGAGCTCTCCGAATTCGCCGCTAGCTCCACGGTCCTTCTCAGCTGCGAGTAGCAGCGCTCGCAGTACACAGAGCTTCGCAAGGCCCGAAGAGCCGGAGGGAAGTATCGCACACGCAAATGTGCCAGGACAGAGACGTGTTCTACGTTGTCCCCTCTCGTCGTGCAGTTTGTGCCTCTGCTGCTTCTGCTGTTAGGAATCGCTCCTTGAAAGGCGAGCGAGAGCGTCCTTCCGGGTGCATTGCACTGAGTCGAGTGCTCGCTCGGGACTTTGCTCTCGCGGCCAAGGCAAGAGGGCGTGCTTGCCCGCAGAACCGAGAACACGCTGTTGGGCAGAGCTGCAACTGACCGCTGGAGTTCAGCTCTCGCCGGACGGCAGAAGGCGAAGAACGAAGCCGCTTGCGAGCGGCGCAGTGCAGCGAAGAGCTCTACGAATTCGCCGCTAGCTCCACTGTCCTTCTCAGCTGCGGGTAGCAGCGCTCGCA
This sequence comes from Sturnus vulgaris, assembly GCF_052056855.1. Taxonomy (NCBI): domain Eukaryota; kingdom Metazoa; phylum Chordata; class Aves; order Passeriformes; family Sturnidae; genus Sturnus; species Sturnus vulgaris. The sequence continues at coordinate 22,277 of NW_028276209.1, read as the reverse complement.
GTACACAGAGCTTCGCAAGGCCCGAAGAGCCGGAGGGAAGTATCGCACACGCAAATGTGCCAGGACAGAGACGTGTTCTACGTTGTCCCCTCTCGTCGTGCAGTTTGTGCCTCTGCTGCTTCTGCTGTTAGGAATCGCTCCTTGAAAGGCGAGCGAGAGCGTCCTTCCGGGTGCATTGCACTGAGTCGAGTGCTCGCTCGGGACTTTGCTCTCGCGGCCAAGGCAAGAGGGCGTGCTTGCCCGCAGAACCGAGAACACGCTGTTGGGCAGAGCTGCAACTGACCGCTGGAGTTCAGCTCTCGCCGGACGGCAGAAGGCGAAGAACGAAGCCGCTTGCGAGCGGCGCAGTGCAGCGAAGAGCTCTACGAATTCGCCGCTAGCTCCACTGTCCTTCTCAGCTGCGGGTAGCAGCGCTCGCAGTACACAGAGCTTCGCAAGGCCCGAAGAGCCGGAGGGAAGTATCGCACACGCAAATGTGCCAGGACAGAGACGTGTTCTACGTTGTCCCTTCTCGTCGTGCAGTTTGTGCCTCTGCTGCTTCTGCTGTTAGGAATCGCTCCTTGAAAGGCGAGCGAGAGCGTCCTTCCGGGTGCATTGCACTGAGTCGAGTGCTCGCTCGGGACTTTGCTCTCGGGGCCAAGGCAAGAGGGCGTGCTTGCCCGCAGAACCGAGAACACGCTGTTGGGCAGAGCTGCAACGGACCGCTGGAGTTCAGCCCTCGCCGGACGGCAGAAGGCGAAGAACGAAGCCGCTTGCGAGCGGCGCAGTGCAGCGAAGAGCTCTCCGAATTCGCCGCTAGCTCCACGGTCCTTCTCAGCTGCGAGTAGCAGCGCTCGCAGTACACAGAGCTTCGCAAGGCCCGAAGAGCCGGAGGGAAGTATCGCACACGCAAATGTGCCAGGACAGAGACGTGTTCTACGTTGTCCCCTCTCGTCGTGCAGTTTGTGCCTCTGCTGCTTCTGCTGTTAGGAATCGCTCCTTGAAAGGCGAGCGAGAGCGTCCTTCCGGGTGCATTGCACTGAGTCGAGTGCTCGCTCGGGACTTTGCTCTCGGGGCCAAGGCAAGAGGGCGTGCTTGCCCGCAGAACCGAGAACACGCTGTTGGGCAGAGCTGCAACGGACCGCTGGAGTTCAGCCTTCGCCGGACGGCAGAAGGCGAAGAACGAAGCCGCTTGCGAGCGGCGCAGTGCAGCGAAGAGCTCTCCGAATTCGCCGCTAGCTCCACGGTCCTTCTCAGCTGCGAGTAGCAGCGCTCGCAGTACACAGAGCTTCGCAAGGCCCGAAGAGCCGGAGGGAAGTATCGCACACGCAAATGTGCCAGGACAGAGACGTGTTCTACGTTGTCCCTTCTCGTCGTGCAGTTTGTGCCTCTGCTGCTTCTGCTGTTAGGAATCGCTCCTTGAAAGGCGAGCGAGAGCGTCCTTCCGGGTGCATTGCACTGAGTCGAGTGCTCGCTCGGGACTTTGCTCTCGGGGCCAAGGCAAGAGGGCGTGCTTGCCCGCAGAACCGAGAACACGCTGTTGGGCAGAGCTGCAACTGACCGCTGGAGTTCAGCTCTCGCCGGACGGCAGAAGGCGAAGAACGAAGGCGCTTGCGAGCGGCGCAGTGCAGCGAAGAGCTCTCCGAATTCGCCGCTAGCTCCACGGTCCTTCTCAGCTGCGAGTAGCAGCGCTCGCAGTACACAGAGCTTCGCAAGGCCCGAAGAGCCGGAGGGAAGTATCGCACACGCAAATGTGCCAGGACAGAGACGTGTTCTACGTTGTCCCCTCTCGTCGTGCAGTTTGTGCCTCTGCTGCTTCTGCTGTTAGGAATCGCTCCTTGAAAGGCGAGCGAGAGCGTCCTTCCGGGTGCATTGCACTGAGTCGAGTGCTCGCTCGGGACTTTGCTCTCGGGGCCAAGGCAAGAGGGCGTGCTTGCCCGCAGAACCGAGAACACGCTGTTGGGCAGAGCTGCAACGGACCGCTGGAGTTCAGCTCTCGCCGGACGGCAGAAGGCGAAGAACGAAGCCGCTTGCGAGCGGCGCAGTGCAGCGAAGAGCTCTCCGAATTCGCCGCTAGCTCCACGGTCCTTCTGAGCTGCGAGTAGCAGCGCTCGCAGTACACAGAGCTTCGCAAGGCCCGAAGAGCCGGAGGGAAGTATCGCACACGCAAATGTGCCAGGACAGAGACGTGTTCTACGTTGTCCCCTCTCGTCGTGCAGTTTGTGCCTCTGCTGCTTCTGCTGTTAGGAATCGCTCCTTGAAAGGCGAGCGAGAGCGTCCTTCCGGGTGCATTGCACTGAGTCGAGTGCTCGCTCGGGACTTTGCTCTCGGGGCCAAGGCAAGAGGGCGTGCTTGCCCGCAGAACCGAGAACACGCTGTTGGGCAGAGCTGCAACGGACCGCTGGAGTTCAGCTCTCGCCGGACGGCAGAAGGCGAAGAACGAAGCCGCTTGCGAGCGGCGCAGTGCAGCGAAGAGCTCTACGAATTCGCCGCTAGCTCCACGGTCCTTCTCAGCTGCGAGTAGCAGCGCTCGCAGTACACAGAGCTTCGCAAGGCCCGAAGAGCCGGAGGGAAGTATCGCACACGCAAATGTGCCAGGACAGAGACGTGTTCTACGTTGTCCCCTCTCGTCGTGCAGTTTGTGCCTCTGCTGCTTCTGCTGTTAGGAATCGCTCCTTGAAAGGCGAGCGAGAGCGTCCTTCCGGGTGCATTGCACTGAGTCGAGTGCTCGCTCGGGACTTTGCTCTCGGGGCCAAGGCAAGAGGGCGTGCTTGCCCGCAGAACCGAGAACACGCTGTTGGGCAGAGCTGCAACGGACCGCTGGAGTTCAGCCTTCGCCGGACGGCAGAAGGCGAAGAACGAAGCCGCTTGCGAGCGGCGCAGTGCAGCGAAGAGCTCTCCGAATTCGCCGCTAGCTCCACGGTCCTTCTCAGCTGCGAGTAGCAGCGCTCGCAGTACACAGAGCTTCGCAAGGCCCGAAGAGCCGGAGGGAAGTATCGCACACGCAAATGTGCCAGGACAGAGACGTGTTCTACGTTGTCCCTTCTCGTCGTGCAGTTTGTGCCTCTGCTGCTTCTGCTGTTAGGAATCGCTCCTTGAAAGGCGAGCGAGAGCGTCCTTCCGGGTGCATTGCACTGAGTCGAGTGCTCGCTCGGGACTTTGCTCTCGGGGCCAAGGCAAGAGGGCGTGCTTGCCCGCAGAACCGAGAACACGCTGTTGGGCAGAGCTGCAACTGACCGCTGGAGTTCAGCTCTCGCCGGACGGCAGAAGGCGAAGAACGAAGGCGCTTGCGAGCGGCGCAGTGCAGCGAAGAGCTCTCCGAATTCGCCGCTAGCTCCACGGTCCTTCTCAGCTGCGAGTAGCAGCGCTCGCAGTACACAGAGCTTCGCAAGGCCCGAAGAGCCGGAGGGAAGTATCGCACACGCAAATGTGCCAGGACAGAGACGTGTTCTACGTTGTCCCCTCTCGTCGTGCAGTTTGTGCCTCTGCTGCTTCTGCTGTTAGGAATCGCTCCTTGAAAGGCGAGCGAGAGCGTCCTTCCGGGTGCATTGCACTGAGTCGAGTGCTCGCTCGGGACTTTGCTCTCGGGGCCAAGGCAAGAGGGCGTGCTTGCCCGCAGAACCGAGAACACGCTGTTGGGCAGAGCTGCAACGGACCGCTGGAGTTCAGCTCTCGCCGGACGGCAGAAGGCGAAGAACGAAGCCGCTTGCGAGCGGCGCAGTGCAGCGAAGAGCTCTCCGAATTCGCCGCTAGCTCCACGGTCCTTCTGAGCTGCGAGTAGCAGCGCTCGCAGTACACAGAGCTTCGCAAGGCCCGAAGAGCCGGAGGGAAGTATCGCACACGCAAATGTGCCAGGACAGAGACGTGTTCTACGTTGTCCCCTCTCGTCGTGCAGTTTGTGCCTCTGCTGCTTCTGCTGTTAGGAATCGCTCCTTGAAAGGCGAGCGAGAGCGTCCTTCCGGGTGCATTGCACTGAGTCGAGTGCTCGCTCGGGACTTTGCTCTCGGGGCCAAGGCAAGAGGGCGTGCTTGCCCGCAGAACCGAGAACACGCTGTTGGGCAGAGCTGCAACGGACCGCTGGAGTTCAGCTCTCGCCGGACGGCAGAAGGCGAAGAACGAAGCCGCTTGCGAGCGGCGCAGTGCAGCGAAGAGCTCTACGAATTCGCCGCTAGCTCCACGGTCCTTCTCAGCTGCGAGTAGCAGCGCTCGCAGTACACAGAGCTTCGCAAGGCCCGAAGAGCCGGAGGGAAGTATCGCTCACGAAAATGTGCCAGGACAGAGACGTGTTCTACGTTGTCCCCTCTCGTCGTGCAGTTTGTGCCTCTGCTGCTTCTGCTGTTAGGAATCGCTCCTTGAAAGGCGAGCGAGAGCGTCCTTCCGGGTGCATTGCAGTGAGTCGAGTGCTCGCTCGGGACTTTGCTCTCGGGGCCAAGGCAAGAGGGCGTGCTTGCCCGCAGAACCGAGAACACGCTGTTGGGCAGAGCTGCAACTGACCGCTGGAGTTCAGCTCTCGCCGGACGGCAGAAGGCGAAGAACGAAGGCGCTTGCGAGCGGCGCAGTGCAGCGAAGAGCTCTCCGAATTCGCCGCTAGCTCCACGGTCCTTCTCAGCTGCGAGTAGCAGCGCTCGCAGTACACAGAGCTTCGCAAGGCCCGAAGAGCCGGAGGGAAGTATCGCACACGCAAATGTGCCAGGACAGAGACGTGTTCTACGTTGTCCCCTCTCGTCGTGCAGTTTGTGCCTCTGCTGCTTCTGCTGTTAGGAATCGCTCCTTGAAAGGCGAGCGAGAGCGTCCTTCCGGGTGCATTGCAGTGAGTCGAGTGCTCGCTCGGGACTTTGCTCTCGGGGCCAAGGCAAGAGGGCGTGCTTGCCCGCAGAACCGAGAACACGCTGTTGGGCAGAGCTGCAACTGACCGCTGGAGTTCAGCTCTCGCCGGACGGCAGAAGGCGAAGAACGAAGGCGCTTGCGAGCGGCGCAGTGCAGCGAAGAGCTCTCCGAATTCGCCGCTAGCTCCACGGTCCTTCTCAGCTGCGAGTAGCAGCGCTCGCAGTACACAGAGCTTCGCAAGGCCCGAAGAGCCGGAGGGAAGTATCGCACACGCAAATGTGCCAGGACAGAGACGTGTTCTACGGTGTCCCCTCTCGTCGTGCAGTTTGTGCCTCTGCTGCTTCTGCTGTTAGGAATCGCTCCTTGAAAGGCGAGCGAGAGCGTCCTTCCGGGTGCATTGCACTGAGTCGAGTGCTCGCTCGGGACTTTGCTCTCGGGGCCAAGGCAAGAGGGCGTGCTTGCCCGCAGAACCGAGAACACGCTGTTGGGCAGAGCTGCAACTGACCGCTGGAGTTCAGCTCTCGCCGGACGGCAGAAGGCGAAGAACGAAGGCGCTTGCGAGCGGCGCAGTGCAGCGAAGAGCTCTCCGAATTCGCCGCTAGCTCCACGGTCCTTCTCAGCTGCGAGTAGCAGCGCTCGCAGTACACAGAGCTTCGCAAGGCCCGAAGAGCCGGAGGGAAGTATCGCACACGCAAATGTGCCAGGACAGAGACGTGTTCTACGGTGTCCCCTCTCGTCGTGCAGTTTGTGCCTCTGCTGCTTCTGCTGTTAGGAATCGCTCCTTGAAAGGCGAGCGAGAGCGTCCTTCCGGGTGCATTGCACTGAGTCGAGTGCTCGCTCGGGACTTTGCTCTCGGGGCCAAGGCAAGAGGGCGTGCTTGCCCGCAGAACCGAGAACACGCTGTTGGGCAGAGCTGCAACTGACCGCTGGAGTTCAGCTCTCGCCGGACGGCAGAAGGCGAAGAACGAAGCCGCTTGCGAGCGGCGCAGTGCAGCGAAGAGCTCTCCGAATTCGCCGCTAGCTCCACGGTCCTTCTCAGCTGCGAGTAGCAGCGCTCGCAGTACACAGAGCTTCGCAAGGCCCGAAGAGCCGGAGGGAAGTATCGCACACGCAAATGTGCCAGGACAGAGACGTGTTCTACGTTGTCCCCTCTCGTCGTGCAGTTTGTGCCTCTGCTGCTTCTGCTGTTAGGAATCGCTCCTTGAAAGGCGAGCGAGAGCGTCCTTCCGGGTGCATTGCACTGAGTCGAGTGCTCGCTCGGGACTTTGCTCTCGGGGCCAAGGCAAGAGGGCGTGCTTGCCCGCAGAACCGAGAACACGCTGTTGGGCAGAGCTGCAACTGACCGCTGGAGTTCAGCTCTCGCCGGACGGCAGAAGGCGAAGAACGAAGGCGCTTGCGAGCGGCGCAGTGCAGCGAAGAGCTCTCCGAATTCGCCGCTAGCTCCACGGTCCTTCTCAGCTGCGAGTAGCAGCGCTCGCAGTACACAGAGCTTCGCAAGGCCCGAAGAGCCGGAGGGAAGTATCGCACACGCAAATGTGCCAGGACAGAGACGTGTTCTACGTTGTCCCCTCTCGTCGTGCAGTTTGTGCCTCTGCTGCTTCTGCTGTTAGGAATCGCTCCTTGAAAGGCGAGCGAGAGCGTCCTTCCGGGTGCATTGCACTGAGTCGAGTGCTCGCTCGGGACTTTGCTCTCGGGGCCAAGGCAAGAGGGCGTGCTTGCCCGCAGAACCGAGAACACGCTGTTGGGCAGAGCTGCAACTGACCGCTGGAGTTCAGCTCTCGCCGGACGGCAGAAGGCGAAGAACGAAGGCGCTTGCGAGCGGCGCAGTGCAGCGAAGAGCTCTCCGAATTCGCCGCTAGCTCCACGGTCCTTCTCAGCTGCGAGTAGCAGCGCTCGCAGTACACAGAGCTTCGCAAGGCCCGAAGAGCCGGAGGGAAGTATCGCACACGCAAATGTGCCAGGACAGAGACGTGTTCTACGTTGTCCCCTCTCGTCGTGCAGTTTGTGCCTCTGCTGCTTCTGCTGTTAGGAATCGCTCCTTGAAAGGCGAGCGAGAGCGTCCTTCCGGGTGCATTGCACTGAGTCGAGTGCTCGCTCGGGACTTTGCTCTCGCGGCCAAGGCAAGAGGGCGTGCTTGCCCGCAGAACCGAGAACACGCTGTTGGGCAGAGCTGCAACTGACCGCTGGAGTTCAGCTGTCGCCGGACGGCAGAAGGCGAAGAACGAAGCCGCTTGCGAGCGGCGCAGTGCAGCGAAGAGCTCTCCGAATTCGCCGCTAGCTCCACGGTCCTTCTCAGCTGCGAGTAGCAGCGCTCGCAGTACACAGAGCTTCGCAAGGCCCGAAGACCCGGAGGGAAGTATCGCACACGAAAATGTGCCAGGACAGAGACGTGTTCTACATTGTCCCTTCTCGTCATGCAATTTGTGCCTCTGCTGCTTCTGCTGTTAGGAATCGCTCCTTGAAAGACGAGCGAGAGCGTCTTTCCGGGTGCATTGCACTGAGTCGAGTGCTCGCTCGGGACTTTGCTCTCGGGGCCAAGGCAAGAGGGCGTGCTTGCCCGCAGAACCGAGAACACGCTATTGGGCAGAGCTGCAACGGACCGCTGGAGTTCAGCTCTCGCCGGACGGCAGAAGGCGAAGAACGAAGCCGCTTGCGAGCGGCGCAGTGCAGCGAAGAGCTCTCCGAATTCGCCGCTAGCTCCACGGTCCTTCTCAGCTGCGAGTAGCAGCGCTCGCAGTACACAGAGCTTCGCAAGGCCCGAAGAGCCGGAGGGAAGTATCGCTCACGAAAATGTGCCAGGACAGAGACGTGTTCTACGTTGTCCCCTCTCGTCGTGCAGTTTGTGCCTCTGCTGCTTCTGCTGTTAGGAATCGCTCCTTGAAAGGCGAGCGAGAGCGTCCTTCCGGGTGCATTGCACTGAGTCGAGTGCTCGCTCGGGACTTTGCTCTCGCGGCCAAGGCAAGAGGGCGTGCTTGCCCGCAGAACCGAGAACACGCTGTTGGGCAGAGCTGCAACTGACCGCTGGAGTTCAGCTCTCGCCGGACGGCAGAAGGCGAAGAACGAAGCCGCTTGCGAGCGGCGCAGTGCAGCGAAGAGCTCTCCGAATTCGCCGCTAGCTCCACGGTCCTTCTCAGCTGCGAGTAGCAGCGCTCGCAGTACACAGAGCTTCGCAAGGCCCGAAGAGCCGGAGGGAAGTATCGCACACGAAAATGTGCCAGGACAGAGACGTGTTCTACGTTGTCCCCTCTCGTCGTGCAGTTTGTGCCTCTGCTGCTTCTGCTGTTAGGAATCGCTCCTTGAAAGGCGAGCGAGAGCGTCCTTCCGGGTGCATTGCACTGAGTCGAGTGCTCGCTCGGGACTTTGCTCTCGGGGCCAAGGCAAGAGGGCGTGCTTGCCCGCAGAACCGAGAACACGCTGTTGGGCAGAGCTGCAACGGACCGCTGGAGTTCAGCTCTCGCCGGACGGCAGAAGGCGAAGAACGAAGCCGCTTGCGAGCGGCGCAGTGCAGCGAAGAGCTCTCCGAATTCGCCGCTAGCTCCACGGTCCTTCTCAGCTGCGAGTAGCAGCGCTCGCAGTACACAGAGCTTCGCAAGGCCCGAAGACCCGGAGGGAAGTATCGCGCACGAAAATGTGCCAGGACAGAGACGTGTTCTACGGTGTCCCCTCTCGTCGTCCAGTTTGTGCCTCTGCTGCTTCTGCTGTTAGGAATCGCTCCTTGAAAGGCGAGCGAGAGCGTCCTTCCGGGTGCATTGCACTGAGTCGAGTGCTCGCTCGGGACTTTGCTCTCGGGGCCAAGGCAAGAGGGCGTGCTTGCCCGCAGAACCGAGAACACGCTGTTGGGCAGAGCTGCAACGGACCGCTGGAGTTCAGCTCTCGCCGGACGGCAGAAGGCGAAGAACGAAGCCGCTTGCGAGCGGCGCAGTGCAGCGAAGAGCTCTCCGAATTCGCCGCTAGCTCCACGGTCCTTCTCAGCTGCGAGTAGCAGCGCTCGCAGTACACAGAGCTTCGCAAGGCCCGAAGACCCGGAGGGAAGTATCGCGCACGCAAATGTGCCAGGACAGAGACGTGTTCTACGTTGTCCCTTCTCGTCGTGCAGTTTGTGCCTCTGCTTCTTCTGCTGTTAGGAATCGCTCCTTGAAAGGCGAGCGAGAGCGTCCTTCCGGGTGCATTGCACTGAGTCGAGTGCTCGCTCGGGACTTTGCTCTCGGGGCCAAGGCAAGAGGGCGTGCTTGCCCGCAGAACCGAGAACACGCTGTTGGGCAGAGCTGCAACTGACCGCTGGAGTTCAGCTCTCGCCGGACGGCAGAAGGCGAAGAACGAAGCCGCTTGCGAGCGGCGCAGTGCAGCGAAGAGCTCTCCGAATTCGCCGCTAGCTCCACGGTCCTTCTCAGCTGCGAGTAGCAGCGCTCGCAGTACACAGAGCTTCGCAAGGCCCGAAGAGCCGGAGGGAAGTATCGCACACGAAAATGTGCCAGGACAGAGACGTGTTCTACGTTGTCCCTTCTCGTCGTGCAGTTTGTGCCTCTGCTGCTTCTGCTGTTAGGAATCGCTCCTTGAAAGGCGAGCGAGAGCGTCCTTCCGGGTGCATTGCACTGAGTCGAGTGCTCGCTCGGGACTTTGCACTCGGGGCCAAGGCAAGAGGGCGTGCTTGCCCGCAGAACTGAGAACACGCTGTTGGGCAGAGCTGCAACTGACCGCTGGAGTTCAGCTCTCGCCGGACGGCAGAAGGCGAAGAACGAAGCCGCTTGCGAGCGGCGCAGTGCAGCGAAGAGCTCTCCGAATTCGCCGCTAGCTCCACGGTCCTTCTCAGCTGCGAGTAGCAGCGCTCGCAGTACACAGAGCTTCGTAAGGCCCGAAGAGCCGGAGGGAAGTATCGCACACGCAAATGTGCCAGGACAGAGACGTGTTCTACGTTGTCCCCTCTCGTCGTGCAGTTTGTGCCTCTGCTGCTTCTGCTGTTAGGAATCGCTCCTTGAAAGGCGAGCGAGAGCGTCCTTCCGGGTGCATTGCACTGAGTCGAGTGCTCGCTCGGGACTTTGCTCTCGGGGCCAAGGCAAGAGGGCGTGCTTGCCCGCAGAGCCGAGAACACGCTGTTGGGCAGAGCTGCAACTGACCGCTGGAGTTCAGCTCTCGCCGGACGGCAGAAGGCGAAGAACGAAGCCGCTTGCGAGCGGCGCAGTGCAGCGAAGAGCTCTCCGAATTCGCCGCTAGCTCCACGGTCCTTCTCAGCTGCGAGTAGCAGCGCTCGCAGTACACAGAGCTTCGCAAGGCCCGAAGACCCGGAGGGAAGTATCGCGCACGAAAATGTGCCAGGACAGAGACGTGTTCTACGTTGTCCCCTCTCGTCGTCCAGTTTGTGCCTCTGCTGCTTCTGCTGTTAGGAATCGCTCCTTGAAAGGCGAGCGAGAGCGTCTTTCTGGGTGCATTGCACTGAGTCGAGTGCTCGCTCGGGACTTTGCTCTCGGGGCCAAGGCAAGAGGGCGTGCTTGCCCGCAGAACTGAGAACACGCTGTTGGGCAGAGCTGCAACTGACCGCTGGAGTTCAGCTCTCGCCGGACGGCAGAAGGCGAAGAACGAAGCCGCTTGCCAGCGGCGCAGTGCAGCGAAGAGCACACGAGCAGTCAAAGAGCTCCTTCACTATCGCTTTCACTTCTCAGTGGTCTTTCTGCTTGGAAAAGCAGCACACAGCCGTTGCACGCCAGGGCCAAAGCTGCGGCACTGCCCCTCCTCACTCCTTCGCTGTACTGTACTCCATGCAGCTAGAGCGAAGCGAGAAGGACGCGAGGAAGAAAAAAGCGTACTTAAACTAGCCCCCTGGCAGCAGCCCTGAAAGGGCGCATAACACACGGCGTCTCGCTGCCCTCCGTTCTACATACTCGCAGCTCCCTCTGCCGACTTGCGAAAGTTGTTACCAGAGCAGAGGCGGCCAGATTGAAGAGGCAGTGCCTAGGTTCACCTTCTCCTTACTGCGCGTTAGCCACGTCCAGCTCCTCGCTGCACTCTGGATTTCCCTTCTCCGCGGCACTTACCGTGGTGCTGTGTGCAACTCGGCGCCTAGAAGCGACCGCCAATGCTTTCACAGCGGGCTGCAAGGGAACCAAGGAGCAGCACAAGCAGCAGTGCTTCAGCTTGCTCCTTCCGACTGCTAAGGGCACTTGGGAGGGCAAGCGAGAGTCAACCACCTTCCTCTCCTAGTAGCCTGTAACGTGGTGCACACAAGCACGGGACGAGTGCTGCTTCGTTCACCGCCCTCGCCCACGCCTGGCGCTGCTTTCACTTGCCGGCGGCCAGAAGCCGCTGCAAGGGCGCCACACAACCACAAGTGCGCCGGCAGCCAAGAGCTAGAGAACGCTGCTTCTGCCCAAGCCCGCCTAGGGCGTGCACCTTTGTTCTCAGAGCTCCGTGCAACAGTCTGCCTCTCTCGCAGTTCGAATGGAAAACGAAAGCTTTTCGCCTACCCCCTTCACAGAGATCCGTTGCCAGGACGAGAATGCCTTGTGGCCGGAGCTCCCCCCCGCCGCGAGGAAGCTGCTATTAGCACCGCGTTGCAGGGACACGTCTCGCTTCTTGACTACGTGCTCAGCGCTCTCCGAATTCGCCGCTAGCTCCACGGTCTTTCTCAGCTGCAAGTAGCAGCGCTCACAGTACATAGAGCTTCGCAAGGACCGAAGACCCGGAGGGAAGTATCGCACTCGAAAATGTGCCAGGATAGAGACGTTCTACACTGAGTAGAGACACAGACAGACAGAGAGTTCTACACTGCCCCTTCTCGTCGGCCATCTTGTGCTCTGCTGCCTCTGCTGTGACGAATAGGTCCTTGAAAGGCGAGCGACAGCGGCTCTCCAGGCACTGAAAAGAGTTCCCTAGGGACTTTTCGATGTAAAACTTTTTCCACCTCCAAAAATACATGGGTAAGTCCTAAAAGTTTTGGTTTTCTTAAGAATAGTTTCGCCCAAGTTTTGCTGTTCTAAACACCCATGGTTTCAGTCTTCACTTAACTGCTTGTTTCTGTCTTTTTGGCTAGTGGCAATCTAATTCTAAGGTAACTAGATGTGTTGGAAATCCATAAATTACATCTCAAGTTAGATGGGAAAATTGGCTCGGAAGAAAATGGAATTGAGAATTTGGAAAGAATCCAGAGTGAGCTGATGTCACAATCCGAGATTCCCTTGGGTTCCAAATCCTTTCATTTGTGTTTTTGTGGGCTTTTTGAAGGCGGTGTACAGTTGAAGCCATGATTTAGCTGCGGTGAGACCTGCTCTGCTGTAAAAGCATTATTTTCTCAGTGAGCATGGACAACAGTTAGAGTGTCGTCTTTTAAGATTCCCTGCACTCCACTTATGGTGGCAAAAGCAGTGCCTTGACTGTAATCATAAAAGTGATTACAGCTTCATTGCTTTGACATCATGTAGGATGCTTCCTCCATCTGCTGTGGTCAGCATTAAGTAACAGATTTCTCAGTTTCTAGGAAGAGTCTAGCAAACAATCACCTTGCTCCTTCTCTTGCATTTATTCATCACTGCTATGCTGCTATACAGACAGGTAGTCTGTTTATGATTCAACAATTCAATGGGACATCAAGTAAATAACAAAGCAAAACTAACTACCGAAAGCACTATAAGGGCCAGAGATTAGCTTGGACCAAAACAGGTATTCTCCTAGCATTGTTTACAAACGAGTCAGCATGTGAAACAGAAGGCACAATGTAGTTTGTGCCTTGTTTTGGGCATGCCCGGAAGAAGGAAATTCTGATTTCACATACGGGAAAAGAAATGTTGACATTTGAATGAGATTGTTCATACCCCAGTAAAGGTTGCTTTGAAAGGTTGTGGAAGTCCTGTTAGGAAACATGGCTTTACAAGTCCTTTCCACCAGGAGACAACAGCTGCAGAACATCTGGGTGTGCCAGTGTTGAGAGCACCAGCAAAGATCAAAGTGGAGAAGTTGGTGAACAATGGCAGTGGCCTGGCGGAGGGCAAGTGGGGTGCTGGCTGTGGGACCAGGGGAGTCCTGACTGATTTAGGAGGCGTGTGATGGTCTGTGCCAGCAAGCAGAATAGTGCTGTGGCCTTGGCACACTGCTAATACTGGAATTCAGTGGGGTCACTGGGCAGGCTGAGTGTGTGAGCTGCTGGAGGGACCCAGGTTGCCCACATGTAAACATCCAGTCTCACTCTTGCCAGCCACAGAAAGGAGCAGGATGTGGCTGCTGGCGATGCCTGTCACGTATATGTAGTGTATATGTGTGCTATCCCAGCCTGCTGGGAACGCTTCTTCTTTGGGACTGCTTGGGCTGAGGGAGAGAAAGCAGTGGTAGTTTCTGAGGTTTCGAGTTTGCTCGAGTTTCTCAGGCTGTTTCTGGAGCCACCCAGAGTTCTCTTCCTTGAAGCATTTCAAGTCCTGCTAATTTTCAAAATTCAAACAGACACAGCCCTAAGCTAGTTGATCTGACTTCAGAGCTATTCTTACGCTGAGCTGTTGGATGATCTGATCTCCTGAGATGTCTTCCATCTCAGTTTATGACCTGGTTCTTGTGAAAAGTAGGATCTTTTAGCCTGGAGAAGAGAGGTTTCTGGAGAGACAGTATTGTGGCCTTTGAATATGTAAAGAGGGTATAAGACAAATGGAGAAAGACTTTTTAGGAAAGTTTGCAGAGACAGGATAAGGGGCCATGCTTTCAAACTGAGACTAGGTTTAGATTGGCTAAAAGGAAAAACTTTTCTACAATGAAGCTGGTGAGACACTCAAACGGGTGTTCCAGAGAAGTTGTGGATGCCCCATCATTGAGAGTGCTCCTTATCAGTTTGGCTAGTCTTGAGCAATTTGATCTACTGTAAGATCTACCTGGCAAGGAAGTTGGACTACATGATCTTTAATCACAGACTGTTGTATGATTCCGTGGAAGACAGAATGCAGTAAAGTTCATATTTCAGATTTTGGCGCAGACATATTTATTTTTTCTCACTTTATGCATCATTGCAATGACAACTTGTTAGCTTCTGAAATGATTAGCTGAGATTGATTTCCTTCCTTAGTTTCATTTTCTCTGTTATTCCTTCACTCTTGGACTTTTTTTTTCACTAGATTCCCTCTTTCAGTAAACTGCCCTTAAGTATCACTTTGCTCCCCACCTGGCTTTTTTTTTTTTTTTCAATGACACCTTTTCACTGGTTCGTTTTGGGCCTTTGCTGCTTGAAGTCCAGCAGCCTCCTTGTCTGAGCATTACGGAGCTTTCTTTACAGCTTCATCACTATGCAAAAAGCCATAAATTACTGTGTTCCATCTCACATACCATCAAGTATCACACTAATATTCCCTCTGCTGAATAGCTGGTTGGTTTACATAGACCAGCCAAATACCAGGAAATCCAGATGGCAGCAAGAATCTTGTAGACTACTCCCGCTGTTCATTTAAATTCTGGAGAAGTCACGTGAGGTATCACATTCTCTTGAAAGAAGTGTCTATCATCTCGGACATTCTAGAATGGGCTATTAATATTGTCATGAGTTTCTGGCTAGACTTTTTAGTATGCAAATTCAAATTCAAATGATCTGAAATGATAGAACTTCAAGAAATTTTTTTTCCCAGAATCGAAGTATGATGGAGTTCCATAGGGAGAATCTTAATCTTAGTTATTCTATTCCATCTCACATCATGGCTGGGGGAAGGGAGAAGGGAGTATCTTTGGGGGACAATGGGTTCCGGTGTAGTCAGTAAGCTGGGCAGAGGAGCCATCAGGTATTTTCTGTTGTTGGGCGGGGGGGGGGGGGGGGGGGATTCGTGTGAACTCTTCCTTTCTTGTACCCTGCCACTAGTATTGTTGCTAAAATTGTTTGTTTTCTCATCCAAGTGACAAAATCAGCACACTTAATGAGGGATGAAGAGGGAGCAGCGACCTCAGAACAGGAGGAAGAAGAAGCAGAGCCTGCTGTCCTCCAGAAGAAAAAAACACTACCAGCCAATTTTGCATCATCTGTGAACTTCCTGGGCGTGTACTCTATGCCCTTGTCCAGAACACTGAGCAAGATATTAAACAGGACTGGGCCCAAGACTGAGCCTTGGGGACCAGCTGGATGAACTCTATTTCCCACCACTCTGTGGGCCTGGCCATCACCCAGTTTGTCACCCAGCAAACAGCCCACCCATGCAAACCATAAGCAGACAGTTTCTTCAGGAGAATGATGTGAGACTCATTGCAAAAAGGATCAGGGAGATGCCTAGGAAGAGTCTCAGGTGAATCCAGGAGACTATAGTGGAGGACTATTCAGTTTTCCAATCAATTTGCTTAAAAAACTCTACAAAACCGTAATAAACAAACAAACAAACAAACAAACAAACAAAAAAAGCAGACCAAACAAACACACAGAACCCCCCAACCAATAATCCCCAAAGAGACAAAAAAAGCCCCCAAAAAAGCCCACCAAAAAACCCACCCAAAACTGAAAAAAAACCCCAAACCCAACACAAAAAATCAGGGTGAAGGTTTTTAGTAACTTTAAAAATAACAAAACAAAACAAAACAAAAAAAACCCCAGAAAGTCACATTTCTAAAGGTGCTGTCCCAGCCTCTTCTCTCAGCAGGGAGGACATCCTGAAGTGGAGCCAGTTGGAAGAAAGCGGGACAGGGCAGCACCTGGGCCATTGTCTCAGGACGGCCCTGTGGCTGCCCCATTGCCAAAACCTGGACACATAAATCAAACACAGGTATGCACATGTGCTTAGACACAGCAAAAATTATATTTGTCTGAAAAGAATACTGGTCCATTTCTATCACTGGAAAGAGCATAATGCCTCGTCTCAGCTTTCTTTTCAGTCATTACAAATGTTTCGAAAATAAAGGAGTGCAGAAAATGGAAATATCCAAGATCAACATGAGGACCAGTAACAAAGATTCCATTTTTGAAACTGCATTGGGAATCCTCTGCAGAAATTGACTCAGAGCTCTAAGATTTACAAAAAAGACCAAGAGGACTGGAGTCAATACAACACAGTGTCTGGAGACTTCAGCTGGTTACCTTGATTTCTCAAATATGATGGAGAAAGCACCTTAGCAACTACAGCTGCCAGTTCTCTCAGGGCCCTGACATGCCTCTGGGTGGGTCCCATGGTCTTGCATGCTCAGGTTCCTCAAGTGGTCTGAAAGCTGACCTGATACTATGGGTTAGAATCAAGTCCACCAGTCCAATAACCTGAGAGATGTGGAAATAGTGACTGGCAGTAAAAATTGAGACCAACACTTGTTGAGTACCTCAGCCTTCTCCTTGTCTGTTGTCACTAGTCCTGTCTGGCTTATGGGGGTGGGGGGGGGGGGGGGGGGAATAGGGGAGGTGTGATAGGTTTCTTTTCATCTTCCTTTTCCCACTGAAATACCCGTAGGTGCCTTTATTATTCTTAGTTTTGGCATGCTTTTCCAAATTCAGCTTCAACTGAGCCTTAGCTATACTGATCCCATCCTCACACACTCATGTGTTACCACTGTATTTTTCCCATGATTTGTCTCGCTGTGTATTGTCTGCATATTACCTACTTGCATCACATCTATTAATTTTCAATAACCTTCTGGCTTTAACTTGTTTTCAAAAAAAACCCTTTTTGAACCTTTCCACCTCAGAAATTCACCTGGGAAACCCCAAATCCCCAAAATTCACCCCGAAGTCCCCCCTGGGACGCTCAGCACTCACCTGGCAACTCCCAAAAGCCCACAAATTCACCCCAAAATTCACGGGGGACCCCCAAATCCCAGGGCTTCACCCCAAAATCCCACCTGCAACCCCCAAAACCCCTCAAATCACCCCCAAGACCCAGTCCCCCCAACACCTCCCAAATTCACTCCAAAATGTCTCCAATCCCCCTCAAAACCCTCCCAGATACCCCCAAATCCACCAAATTCACTCCCAGACCCATCTGGGACTCCCAAAAATCACCAAAATTCCCCGGAAAATCCACCTGCATCCCCCCAAATTCATCCCAAAATTCTCCCACGACTTCCAAATGCTCACCTGGATACCCCAAAATCGACAGAATTCACCCCAAAATACGTCTGGCATTCCCAAAACTCACCTGAGAACCCTAAAATTCACACGTATACCCTAAAATTCACCAAATTCACCCCAAAATTCCCCTGAGATCCCTAGAATTCCACAAATTCCCCCTAAAATTCAACTGGGACTCCCCACATTCCACAAATTCACCCCAAACCTCGCTACCCGGGATCCCCCAAAATTCCACAAATTCTCCCCCAAAATCAACCTGGGACCCCTCAAAACTCACCTGGATCTCCCCAAATCCCCGCCCCGCCCCGCCCCCCCCAATTCACCTGGGCACTCCCAAATCCCCAGAATTCAACCCAAAATTCACCTGGGACCCCAAAAACCTCCAAATTCGCTCCAAAATGATTGGCAACTTTACACACTCCATTTTCCCACAAAAGGATCTAGAGCCCTGTGCGCTTCGTATACAAACTAAATGCAAAAAAACTTTCTATTCATTCTCAGCAAAAAGACTTCCTATTCCTCCTTCTTTTGGACAAAACTGCCTTCACTTTCAAACTTATTCTCTTGCTCACTTACCTGCATAATGCTTAGTCCCTGTTCTGCATGCTCATTTTCTTCACTTTTACAAGGAATCCTCTCCTCATCTTCTTCTTCCTCTGCTTCTTCCATTTCCTGTGCCAAGATCACCCGTTTCTCTGTTAGATTTCTTTCTCCAGCTGATTTTTTGACAACTGTCCCTATCTTCTGGCACCGCTCGCTCGAGAGAGGCGATTGTCCCGCTCTGCTCTGGGCTGGGACTGCGCTCTCTTCAAGCCCTGGGGGCAATTTTGGATGCCACAGCGTCAGAAAGACCTCAGGCTATTGGAGAAATGTCCAAAGGAGGGACACAGGGATAGCGAAGAGGCTGGAGGGAAAGCCATACAAAGAGTGGCTCAGGGCATTTGGTTCAGCTGCAGAGAGGACACTGAGCTCACACCTCACTTGGGACCTCTCAGCTCCTCCCAAGGGCAGCACAGGGACAGCTTTGCTCTCTGCTCTCTGCGACCAGGGACAGGAGCCAAGGGAATGCCAGGAGCTGTGTCAGGGGACGATTAGGCTGGCTATCAGGGAAAGGTTTTTTTCCTCAGAGGCTGGTCGGGCACTGAATAGGTTCTCCAGGCAATGGGCACAGCCCCAAGGCTGCCAGAGATCCAGGAGCGTTTGGCCAATGCTCTCAGGGATGCAGAGGGTGGGACTGTTGGAGTGTCTGTGCAGGGCCAGGAGTTGGACTTTGACGATCCCTAGGGGTCCCTTCCGACTCAGGAAACTCTTACCATTTTCCCCTCTTTCCTCTCCTTGCACAATGCTCTCAGCTTACTGTTCCACCGCATGCTCCACTTCTGAAACCTCCGCTACTTCTTTCCAGTTCAAGCACAGTTCTACTGGTTACAATCCAAAGATAGACAGATTGAAAAACAACCAAAAAGAAACACCTGTTTGGAATGTCGTGGTCTTATCTGCATCTCCAGCTATGAAGTCGATTGTGCCTTGCAAGTTCTAAAAGCAAAACAACAACAACAAAAAACACCCACCACACCGTTTTAACATAGGGATTTGCCTTCTTCTAAGAAATCCATATCCCTTCTCAAAATGGATCTATTTCAGGAAGAGATCATCTTGAATAGATCACTTACTACCTAAAGAACCTGGAACACTCAAATCCGTAATGATAAGCCTGTTACCTTGTCGTTTTCTGTTCCAAAGGCAAATGCATTTGCTCAAGTGCCGTTTGTAACAAGGACAGAGCTCAAAGTGTGGCTCTGAGAAATGTTTTGGTTTCCCTCTCCTATCTCCATCAAAAGCACTTTCTTCAATGGCTGAAACAATACTTGATACAGTCTGAATTTTAAAGGTCATGAAAATTTTCTCCAAAGTGAAAAATTAATATAGCAGTCAGGTTTGAAACCAACGGGAATTTTTGTTTTACCTGTTTGAAGATTCCCTTCACACTAAAATGCTGGCTGATGGATACCTAGAAGAAATCAATTCCCACAAAATGCTTCTGGGTAAGCCATTACGTCATCCATTACAATTTGCTTCAGTGTCCCGTTCCTGTCCAATTGAAGGTCCCTGTTTAAGAGACTCAAGTGCGGAGAGAAATAAAATTAAATATGACTACAGTGCCTTTAAATCTAAATCGAACTTCCTGATCAATCTCATAAAACCTTTAGGCTAAATGTTGCCATTGATCTGTTTCTACTGAACACAATCACGTCCTGGCTTGTTAGAGATTAGTTCATTACAAAGAAAGAAACGCAGAGAAGTTAAAATATTTCCAAAGAAGCATTTGACATCCTTCCTTTTGGATGGGGAACCACACCAACACTGCTTACATAAGAGGTCAAATGACTGTCTTCCATGTTAGTTCTGCACTGTGCTCAGCGGAGCCTTTCTGGTTTATTTGCCTTTGACTTGGACATAAAGCTGAGTCTTGATTCAAGAAAAATCAATATTCACACTTGTTTTCATTTACACGGACATTGGCTTGGTCTCCTAAACAAAGAGAATGATGGGGAATTTTTGTACGAGTTCAGATAGGTAACATTCTCTTTCCGCAACCTGGCATTGTATTTTCACTTGGTCTGTTACCTCTGGCTTTGTTTTAACGGCTCAAATTATTAGGAAGAGTATCAAACCTCCAGCTCTAACCACAGTCCCACTGCGAGGTGTGTGAAGGTATGTGCATCTGCCCCTCAGGTCCACACTGCTCTTCTAATGTGCCTCTGATCGAGCAGGTAGGAAAGACCTCCTGGGTGTGTGAACAGTGCTGCTTCCTCTACGGCTTCAGAGCTGCTGCTAAGATCTTCAGGAAGGAGAGCGGTATTGTACCCATTTTTAGATGGTTTTTAAAGTTGCCGGTGCTTGGCTGTCTTAAACGTCTGAGTTCCTAGAACTTTGAATGAGATCAAATCTATGAGTGAAGAGATGATGGTGCAGACCAACTTCTGATTCCGGTGATCCAAGAATCTGCACTACTACTTTTACCTTCTGAATAAGGCATGGATGTGACGGTATGCACAGTAATACTGATGTGCTATGGTTTTTGAATGATAGCAGTCTTCCTTTGTCCCATTCCTAAACCGTGGGCATTATTTGCCTTAACCTTGTTCAGTAGGGACATTATTCTATATTCTTACATGAAGTGAAAAGCACTCTTTTTCCATACCTTCACACAACAGCATTAAAACAAGGCCTAAGTAGTACAACCAATGTTCAAAGATGCTCTACCTTTTAAGTTTACAAAACATACCAAATTCATACCTTGTTCTAAGTTGATCTCAAGAAGAAAGGGTGTTCTCCAAATACTCCTTCAGCTCTTCCTCACAGCTCACCGTTTGCCTTTTTTCTAAGATTGTATCCAGATCACTTTCATCATCTAAGGCCACATAAAAAAGCTAGTAAAAATGGTTTCGTAGATACTAAAATCTCCCCAGCTCTTTAGGATTCAAGGAAGTTAATTATGCACATATCTTCTACACCCAGAAGAGAAAGCTACCTCAGCAAAACTCATCGCCTATGAAAATCTTCCTAGATAATGAACACCTCTGACACTGCCACCCCAAGTTGGTGTTCTGAAACAATGAGAACCTCACATCCAATCAGACTCTAGACCTGCACAAGATCTCGTCATAGCAACTTGCAGCCACTTTCTACAGAAAGCAGCAGTGATCTCTATCGCTGTTGCCATACCAACAATAAGACAGGACTGTCCATTCAGCGTGAATCAAGCAGTTAGCAAAAATGCACCTGACAGAATGAAACTGAAGAGGAGAAATTCCCATCTAAAAGTCAAAGATTACATTTTTAATTTTATAGCAGGTATTTTGAATTTCAGAGGGCTCTTTGCATTAAGAAGTCCTGTCTTTATAGCACACCCTTGTTTTTATGTTTCTACCTGGATTATGGCCATTTAGCCGTCTCCTTCAAATCACTCCAAAGAAAAACATTCAAGTGAACAAGTTCTTTCTAAACTGCTGGAAGGTGAAATGAATGAGTAAGAGGATATGTAACATGATAAAAGGCTGCCTGGAATTTTACGACTGGTATCCAACATGGCGTCTTCTATCTGGAGAGTAAAAAAAAATCAGTCTCCAAGTAAACTGGTAAGAATGCGGATTCTCAAAACTTCTGTTTATTCTGGCACCATAAAGCACCAAATCACATTCTATAATTTATCCCTTTAGAAACAACTGCCCGACTTTTTTTATGTATAGAAAAGATTGGAAGACATTTGGGAGATCATTTCCAGCTCTTCCTGAAGTCTGATCTTAAGCAGACTGGGCCATACGTCATTCATCGCTATCCTATGTATTTCAGATAGAAATGATCATAAAAATACAATCTATTTCTATTACAAATAATAAACACAAGAATTATGAACACTTCCACATGAAACTCTTCCACACCAAACTGTTTCTCTGGAGTGTTTTGTCACACTATGGACCTCTTTCTAAGGTGACATCAATAGCCTACCACGCAGAAGGCATTGCAGGTGGGAGCACAGGAAGAACAGACTAATCCCAAGGAGTGATGAAGATATATGTCATCAAATAAAAGAAACGTACATCCACGTGCTCCACTTCTTCTTCAAACCTACATTTTCGTTTCTCAGTCATCTGAAGCATGTTGGAGTGCACAACTTCAGCATCTTCTGCTGTGCAAATGTTCACATCCAACAGGGTCATCTGAAGGAAAAGAAGAACAAATTATTGACATGCACAGAAGAAATACTGTGTGGCTTTCAGAGAGCCTGGCTAAACGTAGTGTTTCTTTTCTTGTGATGGACAGAGATAGATTCAGCCTCCCACATGCCATATTAGATTACTAAACAATACCATCTGGTTGGACACAAAGGGAGAAATTGAGGCAGAGGTGGAATTTCTTTCCCAAGATAAGACAGATTTAGCACAAGGGCTGAGGCTCCTTGCATCTTCCACATTCATGTAGGACAGCACTCCCTTCATTACTGGCATTTGTTACGGCTTTTCCACATTTCAAGCACAAATACCGACTACTACTGTGAAACCAAACGGATGGCTTACTTTTTGAACAGAGTAAGGAGGAGGTTAAAAAGGAATTCCACTTGTTATCTCACTGTCTGGTGCATCCTCAGACGCACTTTACTCTTAATGACACATTGGACCACGGCTATCACAGCCAAAAGCTGTGGCACTCAACTTGCACATCTGCCCTTTCTCCTGACATTTGCCCTCGACCAGCTCATACTGGATGCTCATTTTCTCCACGCACTCCACATTAGGGCTGTCTGAATGATACGGAACAGACCACAGTCAAAATTCCCATCTTTCACAGTGCAGTGTGACATGGAAACATGACAGAGGCCATGTGCTGAATCTCAGCACACGGAACAGATGCCAGCAGTGCCTACAGACACCAGACATTACCAGCCAAAGAAATCAAGACATTTTCATACACAGCT
>NW_028276208.1:0-37403 GCF_052056855.1 Sturnus vulgaris | reverse complement strand
TCTCAGCTGCGAGTAGCAGCGCTCGCCGTACACGGGGCTTCGCAAGGCCCGAAGACCCGGAGGGAAGTATGGCACACGAAAATGTGCCAGGACAGAGACGTGTTCCACGTTGTCCCTTCTCGTCATGCAGTTTGTGCCTCTGCTGCTTCTGCTGTTAGGAATCGCTCCTTGAAAGGCGAGCGAGAGCGTCCTTCGGGTGCATTGCACTGAGTCGAGTGCTCGCTCGGGACTTTGCTCCGGGGCCGAGGCAAGAGGGCGTGCTTGCCCGCAGAACTGAGAACACGCTGTTGGGCAGAGCTGCAACTGACCGCCGGAGTTCAGCTCTCGCCGGACGGCAGAAGGCGAAGAACGAAGCCGCTTGCGAGCGGCGCAGTGCAGCGAAGAGCTCTCCGAATTCGCCGCTAGCTCCACGGTCCTTCTCAGCTGCGAGTAGCAGCGCTCGCCGTACACGGGGCTTCGCAAGGCCCGAAGACCCGGAGGGAAGTATGGCACACGAAAATGTGCCAGGACAGAGACGTGTTCCACGTTGTCCCTTCTCGTCATGCAGTTTGTGCCTCTGCTGCTTCTGCTGTTAGGAATCGCTCCTTGAAAGGCGAGCGAGAGCGTCTTCCGGGTGCATTGCACTGAGTCGAGTGCTCGCTCGGGACTTTGCTCCCGGGGCCGAGGCAAGAGGGCGTGCTTGCCCGCAGAACTGAGAACACGCTGTTGGGCAGAGCTGCAACTGACCGCCGGAGTTCAGCTCTCGCCGGACGGCAGAAGGCGAAGAACGAAGCCGCTTGCGAGCGGCGCAGTGCAGCGAAGAGCTCTCCGAATTCGCCGCTAGCTCCACGGTCCTTCTCAGCTGCGAGTAGCAGCGCTCGCCGTACACGGGGCTTCGCAAGGCCCGAAGACCCGGAGGGAAGTATGGCACACGAAAATGTGCCAGGACAGAGACGTGTTCCACGTTGTCCCTTCTCGTCATGCAGTTTGTGCCTCTGCTGCTTCTGCTGTTAGGAATCGCTCCTTGAAAGGCGAGCGAGAGCGTCCTTCCGGGTGCATTGCACTGAGTCGAGTGCTCGCTCGGGACTTTGCTCCCGGGGCCGAGGCAAGAGGGCGTGCTTGCCCGCAGAACTGAGAACACGCTGTTGGGCAGAGCTGCAACTGACCGCCGGAGTTCAGCTCTCGCCGGACGGCAGAAGGCGAAGAACGAAGCCGCTTGCGAGCGGCGCAGTGCAGCGAAGAGCTCTCCGAATTCGCCGCTAGCTCCACGGTCCTTCTCAGCTGCGAGTAGCAGCGCTCGCCGTACACGGGGCTTCGCAAGGCCCGAAGACCCGGAGGGAAGTATGGCACACGAAAATGTGCCAGGACAGAGACGTGTTCCACGTTGTCCCTTCTCGTCATGCAGTTTGTGCCTCTGCTGCTTCTGCTGTTAGGAATCGCTCCTTGAAAGGCGAGCGAGAGCGTCCTTCCGGGTGCATTGCACTGAGTCGAGTGCTCGCTCGGGACTTTGCTCCCGGGGCCGAGGCAAGAGGGCGTGCTTGCCCGCAGAACTGAGAACACGCTGTTGGGCAGAGCTGCAACTGACCGCCGGAGTTCAGCTCTCGCCGGACGGCAGAAGGCGAAGAACGAAGCCGCTTGCGAGCGGCGCAGTGCAGCGAAGAGCTCTCCGAATTCGCCGCTAGCTCCACGGTCCTTCTCAGCTGCGAGTAGCAGCGCTCGCCGTACACGGGGCTTCGCAAGGCCCGAAGACCCGGAGGGAAGTATGGCACACGAAAATGTGCCAGGACAGAGACGTGTTCCACGTTGTCCCTTCTCGTCATGCAGTTTGTGCCTCTGCTGCTTCTGCTGTTAGGAATCGCTCCTTGAAAGGCGAGCGAGAGCGTCCTTCCGGGTGCATTGCACTGAGTCGAGTGCTCGCTCGGGACTTTGCTCCCGGGGCCGAGGCAAGAGGGCGTGCTTGCCCGCAGAACTGAGAACACGCTGTTGGGCAGAGCTGCAACTGACCGCCGGAGTTCAGCTCTCGCCGGACGGCAGAAGGCGAAGAACGAAGCCGCTTGCGAGCGGCGCAGTGCAGCGAAGAGCTCTCCGAATTCGCCGCTAGCTCCACGGTCCTTCTCAGCTGCGAGTAGCAGCGCTCGCCGTACACGGGGCTTCGCAAGGCCCGAAGACCCGGAGGGAAGTATGGCACACGAAAATGTGCCAGGACAGAGACGTGTTCCACGTTGTCCCTTCTCGTCATGCAGTTTGTGCCTCTGCTGCTTCTGCTGTTAGGAATCGCTCCTTGAAAGGCGAGCGAGAGCGTCCTTCCGGGTGCATTGCACTGAGTCGAGTGCTCGCTCGGGACTTTGCTCCCGGGGCCGAGGCAAGAGGGCGTGCTTGCCCGCAGAACTGAGAACACGCTGTTGGGCAGAGCTGCAACTGACCGCCGGAGTTCAGCTCTCGCCGGACGGCAGAAGGCGAAGAACGAAGCCGCTTGCGAGCGGCGCAGTGCAGCGAAGAGCTCTCCGAATTCGCCGCTAGCTCCACGGTCCTTCTCAGCTGCGAGTAGCAGCGCTCGCCGTACACGGGGCTTCGCAAGGCCCGAAGACCCGGAGGGAAGTATGGCACACGAAAATGTGCCAGGACAGAGACGTGTTCCACGTTGTCCCTTCTCGTCATGCAGTTTGTGCCTCTGCTGCTTCTGCTGTTAGGAATCGCTCCTTGAAAGGCGAGCGAGAGCGTCCTTCCGGGTGCATTGCACTGAGTCGAGTGCTCGCTCGGGACTTTGCTCCCGGGGCCGAGGCAAGAGGGCGTGCTTGCCCGCAGAACTGAGAACACGCTGTTGGGCAGAGCTGCAACTGACCGCCGGAGTTCAGCTCTCGCCGGACGGCAGAAGGCGAAGAACGAAGCCGCTTGCGAGCGGCGCAGTGCAGCGAAGAGCTCTCCGAATTCGCCGCTAGCTCCACGGTCCTTCTCAGCTGCGAGTAGCAGCGCTCGCCGTACACGGGGCTTCGCAAGGCCCGAAGACCCGGAGGGAAGTATGGCACACGAAAATGTGCCAGGACAGAGACGTGTTCCACGTTGTCCCTTCTCGTCATGCAGTTTGTGCCTCTGCTGCTTCTGCTGTTAGGAATCGCTCCTTGAAAGGCGAGCGAGAGCGTCCTTCCGGGTGCATTGCACTGAGTCGAGTGCTCGCTCGGGACTTTGCTCCCGGGGCCGAGGCAAGAGGGCGTGCTTGCCCGCAGAACTGAGAACACGCTGTTGGGCAGAGCTGCAACTGACCGCCGGAGTTCAGCTCTCGCCGGACGGCAGAAGGCGAAGAACGAAGCCGCTTGCGAGCGGCGCAGTGCAGCGAAGAGCTCTCCGAATTCGCCGCTAGCTCCACGGTCCTTCTCAGCTGCGAGTAGCAGCGCTCGCCGTACACGGGGCTTCGCAAGGCCCGAAGACCCGGAGGGAAGTATGGCACACGAAAATGTGCCAGGACAGAGACGTGTTCCACGTTGTCCCTTCTCGTCATGCAGTTTGTGCCTCTGCTGCTTCTGCTGTTAGGAATCGCTCCTTGAAAGGCGAGCGAGAGCGTCCTTCCGGGTGCATTGCACTGAGTCGAGTGCTCGCTCGGGACTTTGCTCCCGGGGCCGAGGCAAGAGGGCGTGCTTGCCCGCAGAACTGAGAACACGCTGTTGGGCAGAGCTGCAACTGACCGCCGGAGTTCAGCTCTCGCCGGACGGCAGAAGGCGAAGAACGAAGCCGCTTGCGAGCGGCGCAGTGCAGCGAAGAGCTCTCCGAATTCGCCGCTAGCTCCACGGTCCTTCTCAGCTGCGAGTAGCAGCGCTCGCCGTACACGGGGCTTCGCAAGGCCCGAAGACCCGGAGGGAAGTATGGCACACGAAAATGTGCCAGGACAGAGACGTGTTCCACGTTGTCCCTTCTCGTCATGCAGTTTGTGCCTCTGCTGCTTCTGCTGTTAGGAATCGCTCCTTGAAAGGCGAGCGAGAGCGTCCTTCCGGGTGCATTGCACTGAGTCGAGTGCTCGCTCGGGACTTTGCTCCCGGGGCCGAGGCAAGAGGGCGTGCTTGCCCGCAGAACTGAGAACACGCTGTTGGGCAGAGCTGCAACTGACCGCCGGAGTTCAGCTCTCGCCGGACGGCAGAAGGCGAAGAACGAAGCCGCTTGCGAGCGGCGCAGTGCAGCGAAGAGCTCTCCGAATTCGCCGCTAGCTCCACGGTCCTTCTCAGCTGCGAGTAGCAGCGCTCGCCGTACACGGGGCTTCGCAAGGCCCGAAGACCCGGAGGGAAGTATGGCACACGAAAATGTGCCAGGACAGAGACGTGTTCCACGTTGTCCCTTCTCGTCATGCAGTTTGTGCCTCTGCTGCTTCTGCTGTTAGGAATCGCTCCTTGAAAGGCGAGCGAGAGCGTCCTTCCGGGTGCATTGCACTGAGTCGAGTGCTCGCTCGGGACTTTGCTCCCGGGGCCGAGGCAAGAGGGCGTGCTTGCCCGCAGAACTGAGAACACGCTGTTGGGCAGAGCTGCAACTGACCGCCGGAGTTCAGCTCTCGCCGGACGGCAGAAGGCGAAGAACGAAGCCGCTTGCGAGCGGCGCAGTGCAGCGAAGAGCTCTCCGAATTCGCCGCTAGCTCCACGGTCCTTCTCAGCTGCGAGTAGCAGCGCTCGCCGTACACGGGGCTTCGCAAGGCCCGAAGACCCGGAGGGAAGTATGGCACACGAAAATGTGCCAGGACAGAGACGTGTTCCACGTTGTCCCTTCTCGTCATGCAGTTTGTGCCTCTGCTGCTTCTGCTGTTAGGAATCGCTCCTTGAAAGGCGAGCGAGAGCGTCCTTCCGGGTGCATTGCACTGAGTCGAGTGCTCGCTCGGGACTTTGCTCCCGGGGCCGAGGCAAGAGGGCGTGCTTGCCCGCAGAACTGAGAACACGCTGTTGGGCAGAGCTGCAACTGACCGCCGGAGTTCAGCTCTCGCCGGACGGCAGAAGGCGAAGAACGAAGCCGCTTGCGAGCGGCGCAGTGCAGCGAAGAGCTCTCCGAATTCGCCGCTAGCTCCACGGTCCTTCTCAGCTGCGAGTAGCAGCGCTCGCCGTACACGGGGCTTCGCAAGGCCCGAAGACCCGGAGGGAAGCATGGCACACGAAAATGTGCCAGGACAGAGACGTGTTCCACGTTGTCCCTTCTCGTCATGCAGTTTGTGCCTCTGCTGCTTCTGCTGTTAGGAATCGCTCCTTGAAAGGCGAGCGAGAGCGTCCTTCCGGGTGCATTGCACTGAGTCGAGTGCTCGCTCGGGACTTTGCTCCCGGGGCCGAGGCAAGAGGGCGTGCTTGCCCGCAGAACTGAGAACACGCTGTTGGGCAGAGCTGCAACTGACCGCCGGAGTTCAGCTCTCGCCGGACGGCAGAAGGCGAAGAACGAAGCCGCTTGCGAGCGGCGCAGTGCAGCGAAGAGCTCTCCGAATTCGCCGCTAGCTCCACGGTCCTTCTCAGCTGCGAGTAGCAGCGCTCGCCGTACACGGGGCTTCGCAAGGCCCGAAGACCCGGAGGGAAGCATGGCACACGAAAATGTGCCAGGACAGAGACGTGTTCCACGTTGTCCCTTCTCGTCATGCAGTTTGTGCCTCTGCTGCTTCTGCTGTTAGGAATCGCTCCTTGAAAGGCGAGCGAGAGCGTCCTTCCGGGTGCATTGCACTGAGTCGAGTGCTCGCTCGGGACTTTGCTCCCGGGGCCGAGGCAAGAGGGCGTGCTTGCCCGCAGAACTGAGAACACGCTGTTGGGCAGAGCTGCAACTGACCGCCGGAGTTCAGCTCTCGCCGGACGGCAGAAGGCGAAGAACGAAGCCGCTTGCGAGCGGCGCAGTGCAGCGAAGAGCTCTCCGAATTCGCCGCTAGCTCCACGGTCCTTCTCAGCTGCGAGTAGCAGCGCTCGCCGTACACGGGGCTTCGCAAGGCCCGAAGACCCGGAGGGAAGCATGGCACACGAAAATGTGCCAGGACAGAGACGTGTTCCACGTTGTCCCTTCTCGTCATGCAGTTTGTGCCTCTGCTGCTTCTGCTGTTAGGAATCGCTCCTTGAAAGGCGAGCGAGAGCGTCCTTCCGGGTGCATTGCACTGAGTCGAGTGCTCGCTCGGGACTTTGCTCCCGGGGCCGAGGCAAGAGGGCGTGCTTGCCCGCAGAACTGAGAACACGCTGTTGGGCAGAGCTGCAACTGACCGCCGGAGTTCAGCTCTCGCCGGACGGCAGAAGGCGAAGAACGAAGCCGCTTGCGAGCGGCGCAGTGCAGCGAAGAGCTCTCCGAATTCGCCGCTAGCTCCACGGTCCTTCTCAGCTGCGAGTAGCAGCGCTCGCCGTACACGGGGCTTCGCAAGGCCCGAAGACCCGGAGGGAAGCATGGCACACGAAAATGTGCCAGGACAGAGACGTGTTCCACGTTGTCCCTTCTCGTCATGCAGTTTGTGCCTCTGCTGCTTCTGCTGTTAGGAATCGCTCCTTGAAAGGCGAGCGAGAGCGTCCTTCCGGGTGCATTGCACTGAGTCGAGTGCTCGCTCGGGACTTTGCTCCCGGGGCCGAGGCAAGAGGGCGTGCTTGCCCGCAGAACTGAGAACACGCTGTTGGGCAGAGCTGCAACTGACCGCCGGAGTTCAGCTCTCGCCGGACGGCAGAAGGCGAAGAACGAAGCCGCTTGCGAGCGGCGCAGTGCAGCGAAGAGCTCTCCGAATTCGCCGCTAGCTCCACGGTCCTTCTCAGCTGCGAGTAGCAGCGCTCGCCGTACACGGGGCTTCGCAAGGCCCGAAGACCCGGAGGGAAGCATGGCACACGAAAATGTGCCAGGACAGAGACGTGTTCCACGTTGTCCCTTCTCGTCATGCAGTTTGTGCCTCTGCTGCTTCTGCTGTTAGGAATCGCTCCTTGAAAGGCGAGCGAGAGCGTCCTTCCGGGTGCATTGCACTGAGTCGAGTGCTCGCTCGGGACTTTGCTCCCGGGGCCGAGGCAAGAGGGCGTGCTTGCCCGCAGAACTGAGAACACGCTGTTGGGCAGAGCTGCAACTGACCGCCGGAGTTCAGCTCTCGCCGGACGGCAGAAGGCGAAGAACGAAGCCGCTTGCGAGCGGCGCAGTGCAGCGAAGAGCTCTCCGAATTCGCCGCTAGCTCCACGGTCCTTCTCAGCTGCGAGTAGCAGCGCTCGCCGTACACGGGGCTTCGCAAGGCCCGAAGACCCGGAGGGAAGCATGGCACACGAAAATGTGCCAGGACAGAGACGTGTTCCACGTTGTCCCTTCTCGTCATGCAGTTTGTGCCTCTGCTGCTTCTGCTGTTAGGAATCGCTCCTTGAAAGGCGAGCGAGAGCGTCCTTCCGGGTGCATTGCACTGAGTCGAGTGCTCGCTCGGGACTTTGCTCCCGGGGCCGAGGCAAGAGGGCGTGCTTGCCCGCAGAACTGAGAACACGCTGTTGGGCAGAGCTGCAACTGACCGCCGGAGTTCAGCTCTCGCCGGACGGCAGAAGGCGAAGAACGAAGCCGCTTGCGAGCGGCGCAGTGCAGCGAAGAGCTCTCCGAATTCGCCGCTAGCTCCACGGTCCTTCTCAGCTGCGAGTAGCAGCGCTCGCCGTACACGGGGCTTCGCAAGGCCCGAAGACCCGGAGGGAAGCATGGCACACGAAAATGTGCCAGGACAGAGACGTGTTCCACGTTGTCCCTTCTCGTCATGCAGTTTGTGCCTCTGCTGCTTCTGCTGTTAGGAATCGCTCCTTGAAAGGCGAGCGAGAGCGTCCTTCCGGGTGCATTGCACTGAGTCGAGTGCTCGCTCGGGACTTTGCTCCCGGGGCCGAGGCAAGAGGGCGTGCTTGCCCGCAGAACTGAGAACACGCTGTTGGGCAGAGCTGCAACTGACCGCCGGAGTTCAGCTCTCGCCGGACGGCAGAAGGCGAAGAACGAAGCCGCTTGCGAGCGGCGCAGTGCAGCGAAGAGCTCTCCGAATTCGCCGCTAGCTCCACGGTCCTTCTCAGCTGCGAGTAGCAGCGCTCGCCGTACACGGGGCTTCGCAAGGCCCGAAGACCCGGAGGGAAGCATGGCACACGAAAATGTGCCAGGACAGAGACGTGTTCCACGTTGTCCCTTCTCGTCATGCAGTTTGTGCCTCTGCTGCTTCTGCTGTTAGGAATCGCTCCTTGAAAGGCGAGCGAGAGCGTCCTTCCGGGTGCATTGCACTGAGTCGAGTGCTCGCTCGGGACTTTGCTCCCGGGGCCGAGGCAAGAGGGCGTGCTTGCCCGCAGAACTGAGAACACGCTGTTGGGCAGAGCTGCAACTGACCGCCGGAGTTCAGCTCTCGCCGGACGGCAGAAGGCGAAGAACGAAGCCGCTTGCGAGCGGCGCAGTGCAGCGAAGAGCTCTCCGAATTCGCCGCTAGCTCCACGGTCCTTCTCAGCTGCGAGTAGCAGCGCTCGCCGTACACGGGGCTTCGCAAGGCCCGAAGACCCGGAGGGAAGCATGGCACACGAAAATGTGCCAGGACAGAGACGTGTTCTACGTTGTCCCTTCTCGTCATGCAGTTTGTGCCTCTGCTGCTTCTGCTGTTAGGAATCGCTCCTTGAAAGGCGAGCGAGAGCGTCCTTCCGGGTGCATTGCACTGAGTCGAGTGCTCGCTCGGGACTTTGCTCCCGGGGCCGAGGCAAGAGGGCGTGCTTGCCCGCAGAACTGAGAACACGCTGTTGGGCAGAGCTGCAACTGACCGCCGGAGTTCAGCTCTCGCCGGACGGCAGAAGGCGAAGAACGAAGCCGCTTGCGAGCGGCGCAGTGCAGCGAAGAGCTCTCCGAATTCGCCGCTAGCTCCACGGTCCTTCTCAGCTGCGAGTAGCAGCGCTCGCCGTACACGGAGCTTCGCAAGGCCCGAAGACCCGGAGGGAAGCATGGCACACGAAAATGTGCCAGGACAGAGACGTGTTCTACGTTGTCCCTTCTCGTCATGCAGTTTGTGCCTCTGCTGCTTCTGCTGTTAGGAATCGCTCCTTGAAAGGCGAGCGAGAGCGTCCTTCCGGGTGCATTGCACTGAGTCGAGTGCTCGCTCGGGACTTTGCTCCCGGGGCCGAGGCAAGAGGGCGTGCTTGCCCGCAGAACTGAGAACACGCTGTTGGGCAGAGCTGCAACTGACCGCCGGAGTTCAGCTCTCGCCGGACGGCAGAAGGCGAAGAACGAAGCCGCTTGCGAGCGGCGCAGTGCAGCGAAGAGCTCTCCGAATTCGCCGCTAGCTCCACGGTCCTTCTCAGCTGCGAGTAGCAGCGCTCGCCGTACACGGAGCTTCGCAAGGCCCGAAGACCCGGAGGGAAGCATGGCACACGAAAATGTGCCAGGACAGAGACGTGTTCTACGTTGTCCCTTCTCGTCATGCAGTTTGTGCCTCTGCTGCTTCTGCTGTTAGGAATCGCTCCTTGAAAGGCGAGCGAGAGCGTCCTTCCGGGTGCATTGCACTGAGTCGAGTGCTCGCTCGGGACTTTGCTCCCGGGGCCGAGGCAAGAGGGCGTGCTTGCCCGCAGAACTGAGAACACGCTGTTGGGCAGAGCTGCAACTGACCGCCGGAGTTCAGCTCTCGCCGGACGGCAGAAGGCGAAGAACGAAGCCGCTTGCGAGCGGCGCAGTGCAGCGAAGAGCTCTCCGAATTCGCCGCTAGCTCCACGGTCCTTCTCAGCTGCGAGTAGCAGCGCTCGCCGTACACGGAGCTTCGCAAGGCCCGAAGACCCGGAGGGAAGCATGGCACACGAAAATGTGCCAGGACAGAGACGTGTTCCACGTTGTCCCTTCTCGTCATGCAGTTTGTGCCTCTGCTGCTTCTGCTGTTAGGAATCGCTCCTTGAAAGGCGAGCGAGAGCGTCCTTCCGGGTGCATTGCACTGAGTCGAGTGCTCGCTCGGGACTTTGCTCCCGGGGCCGAGGCAAGAGGGCGTGCTTGCCCGCAGAACTGAGAACACGCTGTTGGGCAGAGCTGCAACTGACCGCCGGAGTTCAGCTCTCGCCGGACGGCAGAAGGCGAAGAACGAAGCCGCTTGCGAGCGGCGCAGTGCAGCGAAGAGCTCTCCGAATTCGCCGCTAGCTCCACGGTCCTTCTCAGCTGCGAGTAGCAGCGCTCGCCGTACACGGAGCTTCGCAAGGCCCGAAGACCCGGAGGGAAGCATGGCACACGAAAATGTGCCAGGACAGAGACGTGTTCCACGTTGTCCCTTCTCGTCATGCAGTTTGTGCCTCTGCTGCTTCTGCTGTTAGGAATCGCTCCTTGAAAGGCGAGCGAGAGCGTCCTTCCGGGTGCATTGCACTGAGTCGAGTGCTCGCTCGGGACTTTGCTCCCGGGGCCGAGGCAAGAGGGCGTGCTTGCCCGCAGAACTGAGAACACGCTGTTGGGCAGAGCTGCAACTGACCGCCGGAGTTCAGCTCTCGCCGGACGGCAGAAGGCGAAGAACGAAGCCGCTTGCGAGCGGCGCAGTGCAGCGAAGAGCTCTCCGAATTCGCCGCTAGCTCCACGGTCCTTCTCAGCTGCGAGTAGCAGCGCTCGCCGTACACGGAGCTTCGCAAGGCCCGAAGACCCGGAGGGAAGCATGGCACACGAAAATGTGCCAGGACAGAGACGTGTTCCACGTTGTCCCTTCTCGTCATGCAGTTTGTGCCTCTGCTGCTTCTGCTGTTAGGAATCGCTCCTTGAAAGGCGAGCGAGAGCGTCCTTCCGGGTGCATTGCACTGAGTCGAGTGCTCGCTCGGGACTTTGCTCCCGGGGCCGAGGCAAGAGGGCGTGCTTGCCCGCAGAACTGAGAACACGCTGTTGGGCAGAGCTGCAACTGACCGCCGGAGTTCAGCTCTCGCCGGACGGCAGAAGGCGAAGAACGAAGCCGCTTGCGAGCGGCGCAGTGCAGCGAAGAGCTCTCCGAATTCGCCGCTAGCTCCACGGTCCTTCTCAGCTGCGAGTAGCAGCGCTCGCCGTACACGGGGCTTCGCAAGGCCCGAAGACCCGGAGGGAAGCATGGCACACGAAAATGTGCCAGGACAGAGACGTGTTCCACGTTGTCCCTTCTCGTCATGCAGTTTGTGCCTCTGCTGCTTCTGCTGTTAGGAATCGCTCCTTGAAAGGCGAGCGAGAGCGTCCTTCCGGGTGCATTGCACTGAGTCGAGTGCTCGCTCGGGACTTTGCTCCCGGGGCCGAGGCAAGAGGGCGTGCTTGCCCGCAGAACTGAGAACACGCTGTTGGGCAGAGCTGCAACTGACCGCCGGAGTTCAGCTCTCGCCGGACGGCAGAAGGCGAAGAACGAAGCCGCTTGCGAGCGGCGCAGTGCAGCGAAGAGCTCTCCGAATTCGCCGCTAGCTCCACGGTCCTTCTCAGCTGCGAGTAGCAGCGCTCGCCGTACACGGGGCTTCGCAAGGCCCGAAGACCCGGAGGGAAGCATGGCACACGAAAATGTGCCAGGACAGAGACGTGTTCCACGTTGTCCCTTCTCGTCATGCAGTTTGTGCCTCTGCTGCTTCTGCTGTTAGGAATCGCTCCTTGAAAGGCGAGCGAGAGCGTCCTTCCGGGTGCATTGCACTGAGTCGAGTGCTCGCTCGGGACTTTGCTCCCGGGGCCGAGGCAAGAGGGCGTGCTTGCCCGCAGAACTGAGAACACGCTGTTGGGCAGAGCTGCAACTGACCGCCGGAGTTCAGCTCTCGCCGGACGGCAGAAGGCGAAGAACGAAGCCGCTTGCGAGCGGCGCAGTGCAGCGAAGAGCTCTCCGAATTCGCCGCTAGCTCCACGGTCCTTCTCAGCTGCGAGTAGCAGCGCTCGCCGTACACGGGGCTTCGCAAGGCCCGAAGACCCGGAGGGAAGCATGGCACACGAAAATGTGCCAGGACAGAGACGTGTTCCACGTTGTCCCTTCTCGTCATGCAGTTTGTGCCTCTGCTGCTTCTGCTGTTAGGAATCGCTCCTTGAAAGGCGAGCGAGAGCGTCCTTCCGGGTGCATTGCACTGAGTCGAGTGCTCGCTCGGGACTTTGCTCCCGGGGCCGAGGCAAGAGGGCGTGCTTGCCCGCAGAACTGAGAACACGCTGTTGGGCAGAGCTGCAACTGACCGCCGGAGTTCAGCTCTCGCCGGACGGCAGAAGGCGAAGAACGAAGCCGCTTGCGAGCGGCGCAGTGCAGCGAAGAGCTCTCCGAATTCGCCGCTAGCTCCACGGTCCTTCTCAGCTGCGAGTAGCAGCGCTCGCCGTACACGGGGCTTCGCAAGGCCCGAAGACCCGGAGGGAAGCATGGCACACGAAAATGTGCCAGGACAGAGACGTGTTCCACGTTGTCCCTTCTCGTCATGCAGTTTGTGCCTCTGCTGCTTCTGCTGTTAGGAATCGCTCCTTGAAAGGCGAGCGAGAGCGTCCTTCCGGGTGCATTGCACTGAGTCGAGTGCTCGCTCGGGACTTTGCTCCCGGGGCCGAGGCAAGAGGGCGTGCTTGCCCGCAGAACTGAGAACACGCTGTTGGGCAGAGCTGCAACTGACCGCCGGAGTTCAGCTCTCGCCGGACGGCAGAAGGCGAAGAACGAAGCCGCTTGCGAGCGGCGCAGTGCAGCGAAGAGCTCTCCGAATTCGCCGCTAGCTCCACGGTCCTTCTCAGCTGCGAGTAGCAGCGCTCGCCGTACACGGGGCTTCGCAAGGCCCGAAGACCCGGAGGGAAGCATGGCACACGAAAATGTGCCAGGACAGAGACGTGTTCCACGTTGTCCCTTCTCGTCATGCAGTTTGTGCCTCTGCTGCTTCTGCTGTTAGGAATCGCTCCTTGAAAGGCGAGCGAGAGCGTCCTTCCGGGTGCATTGCACTGAGTCGAGTGCTCGCTCGGGACTTTGCTCCCGGGGCCGAGGCAAGAGGGCGTGCTTGCCCGCAGAACTGAGAACACGCTGTTGGGCAGAGCTGCAACTGACCGCCGGAGTTCAGCTCTCGCCGGACGGCAGAAGGCGAAGAACGAAGCCGCTTGCGAGCGGCGCAGTGCAGCGAAGAGCTCTCCGAATTCGCCGCTAGCTCCACGGTCCTTCTCAGCTGCGAGTAGCAGCGCTCGCCGTACACGGGGCTTCGCAAGGCCCGAAGACCCGGAGGGAAGCATGGCACACGAAAATGTGCCAGGACAGAGACGTGTTCCACGTTGTCCCTTCTCGTCATGCAGTTTGTGCCTCTGCTGCTTCTGCTGTTAGGAATCGCTCCTTGAAAGGCGAGCGAGAGCGTCCTTCCGGGTGCATTGCACTGAGTCGAGTGCTCGCTCGGGACTTTGCTCCCGGGGCCGAGGCAAGAGGGCGTGCTTGCCCGCAGAACTGAGAACACGCTGTTGGGCAGAGCTGCAACTGACCGCCGGAGTTCAGCTCTCGCCGGACGGCAGAAGGCGAAGAACGAAGCCGCTTGCGAGCGGCGCAGTGCAGCGAAGAGCTCTCCGAATTCGCCGCTAGCTCCACGGTCCTTCTCAGCTGCGAGTAGCAGCGCTCGCCGTACACGGGGCTTCGCAAGGCCCGAAGACCCGGAGGGAAGCATGGCACACGAAAATGTGCCAGGACAGAGACGTGTTCCACGTTGTCCCTTCTCGTCATGCAGTTTGTGCCTCTGCTGCTTCTGCTGTTAGGAATCGCTCCTTGAAAGGCGAGCGAGAGCGTCCTTCCGGGTGCATTGCACTGAGTCGAGTGCTCGCTCGGGACTTTGCTCCCGGGGCCGAGGCAAGAGGGCGTGCTTGCCCGCAGAACTGAGAACACGCTGTTGGGCAGAGCTGCAACTGACCGCCGGAGTTCAGCTCTCGCCGGACGGCAGAAGGCGAAGAACGAAGCCGCTTGCGAGCGGCGCAGTGCAGCGAAGAGCTCTCCGAATTCGCCGCTAGCTCCACGGTCCTTCTCAGCTGCGAGTAGCAGCGCTCGCCGTACACGGGGCTTCGCAAGGCCCGAAGACCCGGAGGGAAGCATGGCACACGAAAATGTGCCAGGACAGAGACGTGTTCCACGTTGTCCCTTCTCGTCATGCAGTTTGTGCCTCTGCTGCTTCTGCTGTTAGGAATCGCTCCTTGAAAGGCGAGCGAGAGCGTCCTTCCGGGTGCATTGCACTGAGTCGAGTGCTCGCTCGGGACTTTGCTCCCGGGGCCGAGGCAAGAGGGCGTGCTTGCCCGCAGAACTGAGAACACGCTGTTGGGCAGAGCTGCAACTGACCGCCGGAGTTCAGCTCTCGCCGGACGGCAGAAGGCGAAGAACGAAGCCGCTTGCGAGCGGCGCAGTGCAGCGAAGAGCTCTCCGAATTCGCCGCTAGCTCCACGGTCCTTCTCAGCTGCGAGTAGCAGCGCTCGCCGTACACGGGGCTTCGCAAGGCCCGAAGACCCGGAGGGAAGCATGGCACACGAAAATGTGCCAGGACAGAGACGTGTTCCACGTTGTCCCTTCTCGTCATGCAGTTTGTGCCTCTGCTGCTTCTGCTGTTAGGAATCGCTCCTTGAAAGGCGAGCGAGAGCGTCCTTCCGGGTGCATTGCACTGAGTCGAGTGCTCGCTCGGGACTTTGCTCCCGGGGCCGAGGCAAGAGGGCGTGCTTGCCCGCAGAACTGAGAACACGCTGTTGGGCAGAGCTGCAACTGACCGCCGGAGTTCAGCTCTCGCCGGACGGCAGAAGGCGAAGAACGAAGCCGCTTGCGAGCGGCGCAGTGCAGCGAAGAGCTCTCCGAATTCGCCGCTAGCTCCACGGTCCTTCTCAGCTGCGAGTAGCAGCGCTCGCCGTACACGGGGCTTCGCAAGGCCCGAAGACCCGGAGGGAAGCATGGCACACGAAAATGTGCCAGGACAGAGACGTGTTCCACGTTGTCCCTTCTCGTCATGCAGTTTGTGCCTCTGCTGCTTCTGCTGTTAGGAATCGCTCCTTGAAAGGCGAGCGAGAGCGTCCTTCCGGGTGCATTGCACTGAGTCGAGTGCTCGCTCGGGACTTTGCTCCCGGGGCCGAGGCAAGAGGGCGTGCTTGCCCGCAGAACTGAGAACACGCTGTTGGGCAGAGCTGCAACTGACCGCCGGAGTTCAGCTCTCGCCGGACGGCAGAAGGCGAAGAACGAAGCCGCTTGCGAGCGGCGCAGTGCAGCGAAGAGCTCTCCGAATTCGCCGCTAGCTCCACGGTCCTTCTCAGCTGCGAGTAGCAGCGCTCGCCGTACACGGGGCTTCGCAAGGCCCGAAGACCCGGAGGGAAGCATGGCACACGAAAATGTGCCAGGACAGAGACGTGTTCCACGTTGTCCCTTCTCGTCATGCAGTTTGTGCCTCTGCTGCTTCTGCTGTTAGGAATCGCTCCTTGAAAGGCGAGCGAGAGCGTCCTTCCGGGTGCATTGCACTGAGTCGAGTGCTCGCTCGGGACTTTGCTCTCGGGGCCGAGGCAAGAGGGCGTGCTTGCCCGCAGAACTGAGAACACGCTGTTGGGCAGAGCTGCAACTGACCGCCGGAGTTCAGCTCTCGCCGGACGGCAGAAGGCGAAGAACGAAGCCGCTTGCGAGCGGCGCAGTGCAGCGAAGAGCTCTCCGAATTCGCCGCTAGCTCCACGGTCCTTCTCAGCTGCGAGTAGCAGCGCTCGCCGTACACGGAGCTTCGCAAGGCCCGAAGACCCGGAGGGAAGTATGGCACACGAAAATGTGCCAGGACAGAGACGTGTTCCACGTTGTCCCTTCTCGTCATGCAGTTTGTGCCTCTGCTGCTTCTGCTGTTAGGAATCGCTCCTTGAAAGGCGAGCGAGAGCGTCCTTCCGGGTGCATTGCACTGAGTCGAGTGCTCGCTCGGGACTTTGCTCCCGGGGCCGAGGCAAGAGGGCGTGCTTGCCCGCAGAACTGAGAACACGCTGTTGGGCAGAGCTGCAACTGACCGCCGGAGTTCAGCTCTCGCCGGACGGCAGAAGGCGAAGAACGAAGCCGCTTGCGAGCGGCGCAGTGCAGCGAAGAGCTCTCCGAATTCGCCGCTAGCTCCACGGTCCTTCTCAGCTGCGAGTAGCAGCGCTCGCAGTACACGGAGCTTCGCAAGGCCCGAAGACCCGGAGGGAAGTATCGCACACGAAAATGTGCCAGGACAGAGACGTGTTCTACGTTGTCCCTTCTCGTCATGCAGTTTGTGCCTCTGCTGCTTCTGCTGTTAGGAATCGCTCCTTGAAAGGCGAGCGAGAGCGTCCTTCCGGGTGCATTGCACTGAGTCGAGTGCTCGCTCGGGACTTTGCTCTCGGGGCCGAGGCAAGAGGGCGTGCTTGCCCGCAGAACTGAGAACACGCTGTTGGGCAGAGCTGCAACTGACCGCCGGAGTTCAGCTCTCGCCGGACGGCAGAAGGCGAAGAACGAAGCCGCTTGCGAGCGGCGCAGTGCAGCGAAGAGCTCTCCGAATTCGCCGCTAGCTCCACGGTCCTTCTCAGCTGCGAGTAGCAGCGCTCGCAGTACACGGAGCTTCGCAAGGCCCGAAGACCCGGAGGGAAGCATGGCACACGAAAATGTGCCAGGACAGAAGAGACGTGTTCTACGTTGTCCCTTCTCGTCATGCAGTTTGTGCCTCTGCTGCTTCTGCTGTTAGGAATCGCTCCTTGAAAGGCGAGCGAGAGCGTCCTTCCGGGTGCATTGCACTGAGTCGAGTGCTCGCTCGGGACTTTGCTCTCGGGGCCGAGGCAAGAGGGCGTGCTTGCCCGCAGAACTGAGAACACGCTGTTGGGCAGAGCTGCAACTGACCGCCGGAGTTCAGCTCTCGCCGGACGGCAGAAGGCGAAGAACGAAGCCGCTTGCGAGCGGCGCAGTGCAGCGAAGAGCTCTCCGAATTCGCCGCTAGCTCCACGGTCCTTCTCAGCTGCGAGTAGCAGCGCTCGCAGTACACGGAGCTTCGCAAGGCCCGAAGACCCGGAGGGAAGCATGGCACACGAAAATGTGCCAGGACAGAGACGTGTTCTACGTTGTCCCTTCTCGTCATGCAGTTTGTGCCTCTGCTGCTTCTGCTGTTAGGAATCGCTCCTTGAAAGGCGAGCGAGAGCGTCCTTCCGGGTGCATTGCACTGAGTCGAGTGCTCGCTCGGGACTTTGCTCCCGGGGCCGAGGCAAGAGGGCGTGCTTGCCCGCAGAACTGAGAACACGCTGTTGGGCAGAGCTGCAACTGACCGCCGGAGTTCAGCTCTCGCCGGACGGCAGAAGGCGAAGAACGAAGCCGCTTGCGAGCGGCGCAGTGCAGCGAAGAGCTCTCCGAATTCGCCGCTAGCTCCACGGTCCTTCTCAGCTGCGAGTAGCAGCGCTCGCCGTACACGGAGCTTCGCATGGCCCGAAGACCCGGAGGGAAGTATGGCACACGAAAATGTGCCAGGACAGAGACGTGTTCCACGTTGTCCCTTCTCGTCATGCAGTTTGTGCCTCTGCTGCTTCTGCTGTTAGGAATCGCTCCTTGAAAGGCGAGCGAGAGCGTCCTTCCGGGTGCATTGCACTGAGTCGAGTGCTCGCTCGGGACTTTGCTCCCGGGGCCGAGGCAAGAGGGCGTGCTTGCCCGCAGAACTGAGAACACGCTGTTGGGCAGAGCTGCAACTGACCGCCGGAGTTCAGCTCTCGCCGGACGGCAGAAGGCGAAGAACGAAGCCGCTTGCGAGCGGCGCAGTGCAGCGAAGAGCTCTCCGAATTCGCCGCTAGCTCCACGGTCCTTCTCAGCTGCGAGTAGCAGCGCTCGCAGTACACGGAGCTTCGCAAGGCCCGAAGACCCGGAGGGAAGTATCGCACACGAAAATGTGCCAGGACAGAGACGTGTTCTACGTTGTCCCTTCTCGTCATGCAGTTTGTGCCTCTGCTGCTTCTGCTGTTAGGAATCGCTCCTTGAAAGGCGAGCGAGAGCGTCCTTCCGGGTGCATTGCACTGAGTCGAGTGCTCGCTCGGGACTTTGCTCCCGGGGCCGAGGCAAGAGGGCGTGCTTGCCCGCAGAACTGAGAACACGCTGTTGGGCAGAGCTGCAACTGACCGCCGGAGTTCAGCTGTCGCCGGACGGCAGAAGGCGAAGAACGAAGCCGCTTGCGAGCGGCGCAGTGCAGCGAAGAGCTCTCCGAATTCGCCGCTAGCTCCACGGTCCTTCTCAGCTGCGAGTAGCAGCGCTCGCCGTACACGGAGCTTCGCAAGGCCCGAAGACCCGGAGGGAAGCATGGCACACGAAAATGTGCCAGGACAGAGACGTGTTCTACGTTGTCCCTTCTCGTCATGCAGTTTGTGCCTCTGCTGCTTCTGCTGTTAGGAATCGCTCCTTGAAAGGCGAGCGAGAGCGTCCTTCCGGGTGCATTGCACTGAGTCGAGTGCTCGCTCGGGACTTTGCTCCCGGGGCCGAGGCAAGAGGGCGTGCTTGCCCGCAGAACTGAGAACACGCTGTTGGGCAGAGCTGCAACTGACCGCCGGAGTTCAGCTCTCGCCGGACGGCAGAAGGCGAAGAACGAAGCCGCTTGCGAGCGGCGCAGTGCAGCGAAGAGCTCTCCGAATTCGCCGCTAGCTCCACGGTCCTTCTCAGCTGCGAGTAGCAGCGCTCGCCGTACACGGAGCTTCGCAAGGCCCGAAGACCCGGAGGGAAGCATGGCACACGAAAATGTGCCAGGACAGAGACGTGTTCTACGTTGTCCCTTCTCGTCATGCAGTTTGTGCCTCTGCTGCTTCTGCTGTTAGGAATCGCTCCTTGAATGGCGAGCGAGAGCGTCCTTCCGGGTGCATTGCACTGAGTCGAGTGCTCGCTCGGGACTTTGCTCCCGGGGCCGAGGCAAGAGGGCGTGCTTGCCCGCAGAACTGAGAACACGCTGTTGGGCAGAGCTGCAACTGACCGCCGGAGTTCAGCTCTCGCCGGACGGCAGAAGGCGAAGAACGAAGCCGCTTGCGAGCGGCGCAGTGCAGCGAAGAGCTCTCCGAATTCGCCGCTAGCTCCACGGTCCTTCTCAGCTGCGAGTAGCAGCGCTCGCCGTACACGGAGCTTCGCAAGGCCCGAAGACCCGGAGGGAAGCATGGCACACGAAAATGTGCCAGACAGAGACGTGTTCTACGTTGTCCCTTCTCGTCATGCAGTTTGTGCCTCTGCTGCTTCTGCTGTTAGGAATCGCTCCTTGAATGGCGAGCGAGAGCGTCCTTCCGGGTGCATTGCACTGAGTCGAGTGCTCGCTCGGGACTTTGCTCCCGGGGCCGAGGCAAGAGGGCGTGCTTGCCCGCAGAACTGAGAACACGCTGTTGGGCAGAGCTGCAACTGACCGCCGGAGTTCAGCTCTCGCCGGACGGCAGAAGGCGAAGAACGAAGCCGCTTGCGAGCGGCGCAGTGCAGCGAAGAGCTCTCCGAATTCGCCGCTAGCTCCACGGTCCTTCTCAGCTGCGAGTAGCAGCGCTCGCCGTACACGGAGCTTCGCAAGGCCCGAAGACCCGGAGGGAAGCATGGCACACGAAAATAATGTGCCAGGACAGAGACGTGTTCTACGTTGTCCCTTCTCGTCATGCAGTTTGTGCCTCTGCTGCTTCTGCTGTTAGGAATCGCTCCTTGAATGGCGAGCGAGAGCGTCCTTCCGGGTGCATTGCACTGAGTCGAGTGCTCGCTCGGGACTTTGCTCCCGGGGCCGAGGCAAGAGGGCGTGCTTGCCCGCAGAACTGAGAACACGCTGTTGGGCAGAGCTGCAACTGACCGCCGGAGTTCAGCTCTCGCCGGACGGCAGAAGGCGAAGAACGAAGCCGCTTGCGAGCGGCGCAGTGCAGCGAAGAGCTCTCCGAATTCGCCGCTAGCTCCACGGTCCTTCTCAGCTGCGAGTAGCAGCGCTCGCCGTACACGGAGCTTCGCAAGGCCCGAAGACCCGGAGGGAAGCATGGCACACGAAAATGTGCCAGGACAGAGACGTGTTCCACGTTGTCCCTTCTCGTCATGCAGTTTGTGCCTCTGCTGCTTCTGCTGTTAGGAATCGCTCCTTGAATGGCGAGCGAGAGCGTCCTTCCGGGTGCATTGCACTGAGTCGAGTGCTCGCTCGGGACTTTGCTCCCGGGGCCGAGGCAAGAGGGCGTGCTTGCCCGCAGAACTGAGAACACGCTGTTGGGCAGAGCTGCAACTGACCGCCGGAGTTCAGCTCTCGCCGGACGGCAGAAGGCGAAGAACGAAGCCGCTTGCGAGCGGCGCAGGTGCAGCGAAGAGCTCTCCGAATTCGCCGCTAGCTCCACGGTCCTTCTCAGCTGCGAGTAGCAGCGCTCGCCGTACACGGAGCTTCGCAAGGCCCGAAGACCCGGAGGGAAGCATGGCACACGAAAATGTGCCAGGACAGAGACGTGTTCCCACGTTGTCCCTTCTCGTCATGCAGTTTGTGCCTCTGCTGCTTCTGCTGTTAGGAATCGCTCCTTGAAAGGCGAGCGAGAGCGTCCTTCCGGGTGCATTGCACTGAGTCGAGTGCTCGCTCGGGACTTTGCTCCCGGGGCCGAGGCAAGAGGGCGTGCTTGCCCGCAGAACTGAGAACACGCTGTTGGGCAGAGCTGCAACTGACCGCCGGAGTTCAGCTGTCGCCGGACGGCAGAAGGCGAAGAACGAAGCCGCTTGCGAGCGGCGCAGTGCAGCGAAGAGCTCTCCCGAATTCGCCGCTAGCTCCACGGTCCTTCTCAGCTGCGAGTAGCAGCGCTCGCCGTACACGGAGCTTCGCAAGGCCCGAAGACCCGGAGGGAAGCATGGCACACGAAAATGTGCCAGGACAGAGACGTGTTCCACGTTGTCCCTTCTCGTCATGCAGTTTGTGCCTCTGCTGCTTCTGCTGTTAGGAATCGCTCCTTGAAAGGCGAGCGAGAGCGTCCTTCCGGGTGCATTGCACTGAGTCGAGTGCTCGCTCGGGACTTTGCTCCCGGGGCCGAGGCAAGAGGGCGTGCTTGCCCGCAGAACTGAGAACACGCTGTTGGGCAGAGCTGCAACTGACCGCCGGAGTTCAGCTGTCGCCGGACGGCAGAAGGCGAAGAACGAAGCCGCTTGCGAGCGGCGCAGTGCAGCGAAGAGCTCTCCGAATTCGCCGCTAGCTCCACGGTCCTTCTCAGCTGCGAGTAGCAGCGCTCGCCGTACACGGAGCTTCGCAAGGCCCGAAGACCCGGAGGGAAGCATGGCACACGAAAATGTGCCAGGACAGAGACGTGTTCCACGTTGTCCCTTCTCGTCATGCAGTTTGTGCCTCTGCTGCTTCTGCTGTTAGGAATCGCTCCTTGAAAGGCGAGCGAGAGCGTCCTTCCGGGTGCATTGCACTGAGTCGAGTGCTCGCTCGGGACTTTGCTCCCGGGGCCGAGGCAAGAGGGCGTGCTTGCCCGCAGAACTGAGAACACGCTGTTGGGCAGAGCTGCAACTGACCGCCGGAGTTCAGCTGTCGCCGGACGGCAGAAGGCGAAGAACGAAGCCGCTTGCGAGCGGCGCAGTGCAGCGAAGAGCTCTCCGAATTCGCCGCTAGCTCCACGGTCCTTCTCAGCTGCGAGTAGCAGCGCTCGCCGTACACGGAGCTTCGCAAGGCCCGAAGACCCGGAGGGAAGTATGGCACACGAAAATGTGCCAGGACAGAGACGTGTTCCACGTTGTCCCTTCTCGTCATGCAGTTTGTGCCTCTGCTGCTTCTGCTGTTAGGAATCGCTCCTTGAATGGCGAGCGAGAGCGTCCTTCCGGGTGCATTGCACTGAGTCGAGTGCTCGCTCGGGACTTTGCTCCCGGGGCCGAGGCAAGAGGGCGTGCTTGCCCGCAGAACTGAGAACACGCTGTTGGGCAGAGCTGCAACTGACCGCCGGAGTTCAGCTCTCGCCGGACGGCAGAAGGCGAAGAACGAAGCCGCTTGCGAGCGGCGCAGTGCAGCGAAGAGCTCTCCGAATTCGCCGCTAGCTCCACGGTCCTTCTCAGCTGCGAGTAGCAGCGCTCGCAGTACACGGAGCTTCGCAAGGCCCGAAGACCCGGAGGGAAGCATGGCACACGAAAATGTGCCAGGACAGAGACGTGTTCCACGTTGTCCCTTCTCGTCATGCAGTTTGTGCCTCTGCTGCTTCTGCTGTTAGGAATCGCTCCTTGAAAGGCGAGCGAGAGCGTCCTTCCGGGTGCATTGCACTGAGTCGAGTGCTCGCTCGGGACTTTGCTCCCGGGGCCGAGGCAAGAGGGCGTGCTTGCCCGCAGAACTGAGAACACGCTGTTGGGCAGAGCTGCAACTGACCGCCGGAGTTCAGCTGTCGCCGGACGGCAGAAGGCGAAGAACGAAGCCGCTTGCGAGCGGCGCAGTGCAGCGAAGAGCTCTCCGAATTCGCCGCTAGCTCCACGGTCCTTCTCAGCTGCGAGTAGCAGCGCTCGCCGTACACGGAGCTTCGCAAGGCCCGAAGACCCGGAGGGAAGCATGGCACACGAAAATGTGCCAGGACAGAGACGTGTTCCACGTTGTCCCTTCTCGTCATGCAGTTTGTGCCTCTGCTGCTTCTGCTGTTAGGAATCGC
The DNA here is from genome assembly GCF_052056855.1 of Sturnus vulgaris. Lineage (NCBI taxonomy): Eukaryota > Metazoa > Chordata > Aves > Passeriformes > Sturnidae > Sturnus > Sturnus vulgaris. The sequence goes on along the minus strand of NW_028276208.1, from coordinate 15,026 downwards.
TCCTTGAAAGGCGAGCGAGAGCGTCCTTCCGGGTGCATTGCACTGAGTCGAGTGCTCGCTCGGGACTTTGCTCCCGGGGCCGAGGCAAGAGGGCGTGCTTGCCCGCAGAACTGAGAACACGCTGTTGGGCAGAGCTGCAACTGACCGCCGGAGTTCAGCTGTCGCCGGACGGCAGAAGGCGAAGAACGAAGCCGCTTGCGAGCGGCGCAGTGCAGCGAAGAGCTCTCCGAATTCGCCGCTAGCTCCACGGTCCTTCTCAGCTGCGAGTAGCAGCGCTCGCCGTACACGGAGCTTCGCAAGGCCCGAAGACCCGGAGGGAAGCATGGCACACGAAAATGTGCCAGGACAGAGACGTGTTCCACGTTGTCCCTTCTCGTCATGCAGTTTGTGCCTCTGCTGCTTCTGCTGTTAGGAATCGCTCCTTGAAAGGCGAGCGAGAGCGTCCTTCCGGGTGCATTGCACTGAGTCGAGTGCTCGCTCGGGACTTTGCTCCCGGGGCCGAGGCAAGAGGGCGTGCTTGCCCGCAGAACTGAGAACACGCTGTTGGGCAGAGCTGCAACTGACCGCCGGAGTTCAGCTCTCGCCGGACGGCAGAAGGCGAAGAACGAAGCCGCTTGCGAGCGGCGCAGTGCAGCGAAGAGCTCTCCGAATTCGCCGCTAGCTCCACGGTCCTTCTCAGCTGCGAGTAGCAGCGCTCGCCGTACACGGGGCTTCGCAAGGCCCGAAGACCCGGAGGGAAGCATGGCACACGAAAATGTGCCAGGACAGAGACGTGTTCCACGTTGTCCCTTCTCGTCATGCAGTTTGTGCCTCTGCTGCTTCTGCTGTTAGGAATCGCTCCTTGAAAGGCGAGCGAGAGCGTCCTTCCGGGTGCATTGCACTGAGTCGAGTGCTCGCTCGGGACTTTGCTCCCGGGGCCGAGGCAAGAGGGCGTGCTTGCCCGCAGAACTGAGAACACGCTGTTGGGCAGAGCTGCAACTGACCGCCGGAGTTCAGCTCTCGCCGGACGGCAGAAGGCGAAGAACGAAGCCGCTTGCGAGCGGCGCAGTGCAGCGAAGAGCTCTCCGAATTCGCCGCTAGCTCCACGGTCCTTCTCAGCTGCGAGTAGCAGCGCTCGCCGTACACGGGGCTTCGCAAGGCCCGAAGACCCGGAGGGAAGCATGGCACACGAAAATGTGCCAGGACAGAGACGTGTTCCACGTTGTCCCTTCTCGTCATGCAGTTTGTGCCTCTGCTGCTTCTGCTGTTAGGAATCGCTCCTTGAAAGGCGAGCGAGAGCGTCCTTCCGGGTGCATTGCACTGAGTCGAGTGCTCGCTCGGGACTTTGCTCCCGGGGCCGAGGCAAGAGGGCGTGCTTGCCCGCAGAACTGAGAACACGCTGTTGGGCAGAGCTGCAACTGACCGCCGGAGTTCAGCTCTCGCCGGACGGCAGAAGGCGAAGAACGAAGCCGCTTGCGAGCGGCGCAGTGCAGCGAAGAGCTCTCCGAATTCGCCGCTAGCTCCACGGTCCTTCTCAGCTGCGAGTAGCAGCGCTCGCCGTACACGGGGCTTCGCAAGGCCCGAAGACCCGGAGGGAAGCATGGCACACGAAAATGTGCCAGGACAGAGACGTGTTCCACGTTGTCCCTTCTCGTCATGCAGTTTGTGCCTCTGCTGCTTCTGCTGTTAGGAATCGCTCCTTGAAAGGCGAGCGAGAGCGTCCTTCCGGGTGCATTGCACTGAGTCGAGTGCTCGCTCGGGACTTTGCTCCCGGGGCCGAGGCAAGAGGGCGTGCTTGCCCGCAGAACTGAGAACACGCTGTTGGGCAGAGCTGCAACTGACCGCCGGAGTTCAGCTCTCGCCGGACGGCAGAAGGCGAAGAACGAAGCCGCTTGCGAGCGGCGCAGTGCAGCGAAGAGCTCTCCGAATTCGCCGCTAGCTCCACGGTCCTTCTCAGCTGCGAGTAGCAGCGCTCGCCGTACACGGGGCTTCGCAAGGCCCGAAGACCCGGAGGGAAGCATGGCACACGAAAATGTGCCAGGACAGAGACGTGTTCCACGTTGTCCCTTCTCGTCATGCAGTTTGTGCCTCTGCTGCTTCTGCTGTTAGGAATCGCTCCTTGAAAGGCGAGCGAGAGCGTCCTTCCGGGTGCATTGCACTGAGTCGAGTGCTCGCTCGGGACTTTGCTCCCGGGGCCGAGGCAAGAGGGCGTGCTTGCCCGCAGAACTGAGAACACGCTGTTGGGCAGAGCTGCAACTGACCGCCGGAGTTCAGCTCTCGCCGGACGGCAGAAGGCGAAGAACGAAGCCGCTTGCGAGCGGCGCAGTGCAGCGAAGAGCTCTCCGAATTCGCCGCTAGCTCCACGGTCCTTCTCAGCTGCGAGTAGCAGCGCTCGCAGTACACGGAGCTTCGCAAGGCCCGAAGACCCGGAGGGAAGCATGGCACACGCAAATGTGCCAGGACAGAGACGTGTTCCACGTTGTCCCTTCTCGTCATGCAGTTTGTGCCTCTGCTGCTTCTGCTGTTAGGAATCGCTCCTTGAAAGGCGAGCGAGAGCGTCCTTCCGGGTGCATTGCACTGAGTCGAGTGCTCGCTCGGGACTTTGCTCTCGGGGCCGAGGCAAGAGGGCGTGCTTGCCCGCAGAACTGAGAACACGCTGTTGGGCAGAGCTGCAACTGACCGCCGGAGTTCAGCTCTCGCCGGACGGCAGAAGGCGAAGAACGAAGCCGCTTGCGAGCGGCGCAGTGCAGCGAAGAGCTCTCCGAATTCGCCGCTAGCTCCACGGTCCTTCTCAGCTGCGAGTAGCAGCGCTCGCCGTACACGGGGCTTCGCAAGGCCCGAAGACCCGGAGGGAAGCATGGCACACGCAAATGTGCCAGGACAGAGACGTGTTCCACGTTGTCCCTTCTCGTCATGCAGTTTGTGCCTCTGCTGCTTCTGCTGTTAGGAATCGCTCCTTGAAAGGCGAGCGAGAGCGTCCTTCCGGGTGCATTGCACTGAGTCGAGTGCTCGCTCGGGACTTTGCTCCCGGGGCCGAGGCAAGAGGGCGTGCTTGCCCGCAGAACTGAGAACACGCTGTTGGGCAGAGCTGCAACTGACCGCCGGAGTTCAGCTCTCGCCGGACGGCAGAAGGCGAAGAACGAAGCCGCTTGCGAGCGGCGCAGTGCAGCGAAGAGCTCTCCGAATTCGCCGCTAGCTCCACGGTCCTTCTCAGCTGCGAGTAGCAGCGCTCGCAGTACACGGAGCTTCGCAAGGCCCGAAGACCCGGAGGGAAGCATGGCACACGAAAATGTGCCAGGACAGAGACGTGTTCCACGTTGTCCCTTCTCGTCATGCAGTTTGTGCCTCTGCTGCTTCTGCTGTTAGGAATCGCTCCTTGAAAGGCGAGCGAGAGCGTCCTTCCGGGTGCATTGCACTGAGTCGAGTGCTCGCTCGGGACTTTGCTCCCGGGGCCGAGGCAAGAGGGCGTGCTTGCCCGCAGAACTGAGAACACGCTGTTGGGCAGAGCTGCAACTGACCGCCGGAGTTCAGCTCTCGCCGGACGGCAGAAGGCGAAGAACGAAGCCGCTTGCGAGCGGCGCAGTGCAGCGAAGAGCTCTCCGAATTCGCCGCTAGCTCCACGGTCCTTCTCAGCTGCGAGTAGCAGCGCTCGCCGTACACGGGGCTTCGCAAGGCCCGAAGACCCGGAGGGAAGCATGGCACACGAAAATGTGCCAGGACAGAGACGTGTTCCACGTTGTCCCTTCTCGTCATGCAGTTTGTGCCTCTGCTGCTTCTGCTGTTAGGAATCGCTCCTTGAAAGGCGAGCGAGAGCGTCCTTCCGGGTGCATTGCACTGAGTCGAGTGCTCGCTCGGGACTTTGCTCCCGGGGCCGAGGCAAGAGGGCGTGCTTGCCCGCAGAACTGAGAACACGCTGTTGGGCAGAGCTGCAACTGACCGCCGGAGTTCAGCTCTCGCCGGACGGCAGAAGGCGAAGAACGAAGCCGCTTGCGAGCGGCGCAGTGCAGCGAAGAGCTCTCCGAATTCGCCGCTAGCTCCACGGTCCTTCTCAGCTGCGAGTAGCAGCGCTCGCCGTACACGGGGCTTCGCAAGGCCCGAAGACCCGGAGGGAAGCATGGCACACGAAAATGTGCCAGGACAGAGACGTGTTCCACGTTGTCCCTTCTCGTCATGCAGTTTGTGCCTCTGCTGCTTCTGCTGTTAGGAATCGCTCCTTGAAAGGCGAGCGAGAGCGTCCTTCCGGGTGCATTGCACTGAGTCGAGTGCTCGCTCGGGACTTTGCTCCCGGGGCCGAGGCAAGAGGGCGTGCTTGCCCGCAGAACTGAGAACACGCTGTTGGGCAGAGCTGCAACTGACCGCCGGAGTTCAGCTCTCGCCGGACGGCAGAAGGCGAAGAACGAAGCCGCTTGCGAGCGGCGCAGTGCAGCGAAGAGCTCTCCGAATTCGCCGCTAGCTCCACGGTCCTTCTCAGCTGCGAGTAGCAGCGCTCGCCGTACACGGGGCTTCGCAAGGCCCGAAGACCCGGAGGGAAGCATGGCACACGAAAATGTGCCAGGACAGAGACGTGTTCCACGTTGTCCCTTCTCGTCATGCAGTTTGTGCCTCTGCTGCTTCTGCTGTTAGGAATCGCTCCTTGAAAGGCGAGCGAGAGCGTCCTTCCGGGTGCATTGCACTGAGTCGAGTGCTCGCTCGGGACTTTGCTCCCGGGGCCGAGGCAAGAGGGCGTGCTTGCCCGCAGAACTGAGAACACGCTGTTGGGCAGAGCTGCAACTGACCGCCGGAGTTCAGCTCTCGCCGGACGGCAGAAGGCGAAGAACGAAGCCGCTTGCGAGCGGCGCAGTGCAGCGAAGAGCTCTCCGAATTCGCCGCTAGCTCCACGGTCCTTCTCAGCTGCGAGTAGCAGCGCTCGCAGTACACGGAGCTTCGCAAGGCCCGAAGACCCGGAGGGAAGCATGGCACACGCAAATGTGCCAGGACAGAGACGTGTTCCACGTTGTCCCTTCTCGTCATGCAGTTTGTGCCTCTGCTGCTTCTGCTGTTAGGAATCGCTCCTTGAAAGGCGAGCGAGAGCGTCCTTCCGGGTGCATTGCACTGAGTCGAGTGCTCGCTCGGGACTTTGCTCTCGGGGCCGAGGCAAGAGGGCGTGCTTGCCCGCAGAACTGAGAACACGCTGTTGGGCAGAGCTGCAACTGACCGCCGGAGTTCAGCTCTCGCCGGACGGCAGAAGGCGAAGAACGAAGCCGCTTGCGAGCGGCGCAGTGCAGCGAAGAGCTCTCCGAATTCGCCGCTAGCTCCACGGTCCTTCTCAGCTGCGAGTAGCAGCGCTCGCCGTACACGGGGCTTCGCAAGGCCCGAAGACCCGGAGGGAAGCATGGCACACGCAAATGTGCCAGGACAGAGACGTGTTCCACGTTGTCCCTTCTCGTCATGCAGTTTGTGCCTCTGCTGCTTCTGCTGTTAGGAATCGCTCCTTGAAAGGCGAGCGAGAGCGTCCTTCCGGGTGCATTGCACTGAGTCGAGTGCTCGCTCGGGACTTTGCTCCCGGGGCCGAGGCAAGAGGGCGTGCTTGCCCGCAGAACTGAGAACACGCTGTTGGGCAGAGCTGCAACTGACCGCCGGAGTTCAGCTCTCGCCGGACGGCAGAAGGCGAAGAACGAAGCCGCTTGCGAGCGGCGCAGTGCAGCGAAGAGCTCTCCGAATTCGCCGCTAGCTCCACGGTCCTTCTCAGCTGCGAGTAGCAGCGCTCGCAGTACACGGAGCTTCGCAAGGCCCGAAGACCCGGAGGGAAGTATCGCACACGCAAATGTGCCAGGACAGAGACGTGTTCCACGTTGTCCCTTCTCGTCATGCAGTTTGTGCCTCTGCTGCTTCTGCTGTTAGGAATCGCTCCTTGAAAGGCGAGCGAGAGCGTCCTTCCGGGTGCATTGCACTGAGTCGAGTGCTCGCTCGGGACTTTGCTCCCGGGGCCGAGGCAAGAGGGCGTGCTTGCCCGCAGAACTGAGAACACGCTGTTGGGCAGAGCTGCAACTGACCGCCGGAGTTCAGCTCTCGCCGGACGGCAGAAGGCGAAGAACGAAGCCGCTTGCGAGCGGCGCAGTGCAGCGAAGAGCTCTCCGAATTCGCCGCTAGCTCCACGGTCCTTCTCAGCTGCGAGTAGCAGCGCTCGCCGTACACGGGGCTTCGCAAGGCCCGAAGACCCGGAGGGAAGCATGGCACACGAAAATGTGCCAGGACAGAGACGTGTTCCACGTTGTCCCTTCTCGTCATGCAGTTTGTGCCTCTGCTGCTTCTGCTGTTAGGAATCGCTCCTTGAAAGGCGAGCGAGAGCGTCCTTCCGGGTGCATTGCACTGAGTCGAGTGCTCGCTCGGGACTTTGCTCCCGGGGCCGAGGCAAGAGGGCGTGCTTGCCCGCAGAACTGAGAACACGCTGTTGGGCAGAGCTGCAACTGACCGCCGGAGTTCAGCTCTCGCCGGACGGCAGAAGGCGAAGAACGAAGCCGCTTGCGAGCGGCGCAGTGCAGCGAAGAGCTCTCCGAATTCGCCGCTAGCTCCACGGTCCTTCTCAGCTGCGAGTAGCAGCGCTCGCAGTACACGGGGCTTCGCAAGGCCCGAAGACCCGGAGGGAAGCATGGCACACGAAAATGTGCCAGGACAGAGACGTGTTCCACGTTGTCCCTTCTCGTCATGCAGTTTGTGCCTCTGCTGCTTCTGCTGTTAGGAATCGCTCCTTGAAAGGCGAGCGAGAGCGTCCTTCCGGGTGCATTGCACTGAGTCGAGTGCTCGCTCGGGACTTTGCTCCCGGGGCCGAGGCAAGAGGGCGTGCTTGCCCGCAGAACTGAGAACACGCTGTTGGGCAGAGCTGCAACTGACCGCCGGAGTTCAGCTCTCGCCGGACGGCAGAAGGCGAAGAACGAAGCCGCTTGCGAGCGGCGCAGTGCAGCGAAGAGCTCTCCGAATTCGCCGCTAGCTCCACGGTCCTTCTCAGCTGCGAGTAGCAGCGCTCGCAGTACACGGGGCTTCGCAAGGCCCGAAGACCCGGAGGGAAGCATGGCACACGAAAATGTGCCAGGACAGAGACGTGTTCCACGTTGTCCCTTCTCGTCATGCAGTTTGTGCCTCTGCTGCTTCTGCTGTTAGGAATCGCTCCTTGAAAGGCGAGCGAGAGCGTCCTTCCGGGTGCATTGCACTGAGTCGAGTGCTCGCTCGGGACTTTGCTCTCGGGGCCGAGGCAAGAGGGCGTGCTTGCCCGCAGAACTGAGAACACGCTGTTGGGCAGAGCTGCAACTGACCGCCGGAGTTCAGCTCTCGCCGGACGGCAGAAGGCGAAGAACGAAGCCGCTTGCGAGCGGCGCAGTGCAGCGAAGAGCTCTCCGAATTCGCCGCTAGCTCCACGGTCCTTCTCAGCTGCGAGTAGCAGCGCTCGCAGTACACGGAGCTTCGCAAGGCCCGAAGACCCGGAGGGAAGCATGGCACACGAAAATGTGCCAGGACAGAGACGTGTTCCACGTTGTCCCTTCTCGTCATGCAGTTTGTGCCTCTGCTGCTTCTGCTGTTAGGAATCGCTCCTTGAAAGGCGAGCGAGAGCGTCCTTCCGGGTGCATTGCACTGAGTCGAGTGCTCGCTCGGGACTTTGCTCCCGGGGCCGAGGCAAGAGGGCGTGCTTGCCCGCAGAACTGAGAACACGCTGTTGGGCAGAGCTGCAACTGACCGCCGGAGTTCAGCTCTCGCCGGACGGCAGAAGGCGAAGAACGAAGCCGCTTGCGAGCGGCGCAGTGCAGCGAAGAGCTCTCCGAATTCGCCGCTAGCTCCACGGTCCTTCTCAGCTGCGAGTAGCAGCGCTCGCCGTACACGGGGCTTCGCAAGGCCCGAAGACCCGGAGGGAAGTATGGCACACGAAAATGTGCCAGGACAGAGACGTGTTCCACGTTGTCCCTTCTCGTCATGCAGTTTGTGCCTCTGCTGCTTCTGCTGTTAGGAATCGCTCCTTGAAAGGCGAGCGAGAGCGTCCTTCCGGGTGCATTGCACTGAGTCGAGTGCTCGCTCGGGACTTTGCTCCCGGGGCCGAGGCAAGAGGGCGTGCTTGCCCGCAGAACTGAGAACACGCTGTTGGGCAGAGCTGCAACTGACCGCCGGAGTTCAGCTCTCGCCGGACGGCAGAAGGCGAAGAACGAAGCCGCTTGCGAGCGGCGCAGTGCAGCGAAGAGCTCTCCGAATTCGCCGCTAGCTCCACGGTCCTTCTCAGCTGCGAGTAGCAGCGCTCGCCGTACACGGGGCTTCGCAAGGCCCGAAGACCCGGAGGGAAGTATCGCACACGAAAATGTGCCAGGACAGAGACGTGTTCCACGTTGTCCCTTCTCGTCATGCAGTTTGTGCCTCTGCTGCTTCTGCTGTTAGGAATCGCTCCTTGAAAGGCGAGCGAGAGCGTCCTTCCGGGTGCATTGCACTGAGTCGAGTGCTCGCTCGGGACTTTGCTCCCGGGGCCGAGGCAAGAGGGCGTGCTTGCCCGCAGAACTGAGAACACGCTGTTGGGCAGAGCTGCAACTGACCGCCGGAGTTCAGCTCTCGCCGGACGGCAGAAGGCGAAGAACGAAGCCGCTTGCGAGCGGCGCAGTGCAGCGAAGAGCTCTCCGAATTCGCCGCTAGCTCCACGGTCCTTCTCAGCTGCGAGTAGCAGCGCTCGCCGTACACGGGGCTTCGCAAGGCCCGAAGACCCGGAGGGAAGCATGGCACACGAAAATGTGCCAGGACAGAGACGTGTTCCACGTTGTCCCTTCTCGTCATGCAGTTTGTGCCTCTGCTGCTTCTGCTGTTAGGAATCGCTCCTTGAAAGGCGAGCGAGAGCGTCCTTCCGGGTGCATTGCACTGAGTCGAGTGCTCGCTCGGGACTTTGCTCTCGGGGCCGAGGCAAGAGGGCGTGCTTGCCCGCAGAACTGAGAACACGCTGTTGGGCAGAGCTGCAACTGACCGCCGGAGTTCAGCTCTCGCCGGACGGCAGAAGGCGATGAACGAAGCCGCTTGCGAGCGGCGCAGTGCAGCGAAGAGCTCTCCGAATTCGCCGCTAGCTCCACGGTCCTTCTCAGCTGCGAGTAGCAGCGCTCGCCGTACACCGGGGCTTCGCAAGGCCCGAAGACCCGGAGGGAAGCATGGCACACGAACATGTGCAGGACAGAGACGTGTTCCACGTTGTCCCTTCTCGTCATGCAGTTTGTGCCTCTGCTGCTTCTGCTGTTAGGAATCGCTCCTTGAAAGGCGAGCGAGAGCGTCCTTCCGGGTGCATTGCACTGAGTCGAGTGCTCGCTCGGGACTTTGCTCCCGGGGCCGAGGCAAGAGGGCGTGCTTGCCCGCAGAACTGAGAACACGCTGTTGGGCAGAGCTGCAACTGACCGCCGGAGTTCAGCTCTCGCCGGACGGCAGAAGGCGAAGAACGAAGCCGCTTGCGAGCGGCGCAGTGCAGCGAAGAGCTCTCCGAATTCGCCGCTATGCTCCACGGTCCTTCTCAGCTGCGAGTAGGCAGCGCTCGCCGTACACGGGGCTTCGCAAGGCCCGAAGACCCGGAGGGAAGCATGGCACACGAAAATGTGCCAGGACAGAGACGTGTTCCACGTTGTCCCTTCTCGTCATGCAGTTTGTGCCTCTGCTGCTTCTGCTGTTAGGAATCGCTCCTTGAAAGGCGAGCGAGAGCGTCCTTCCGGGTGCATTGCACTGAGTCGAGTGCTCGCTCGGGACTTTGCTCCCGGGGCGAGGCAAGAGGGCGTGCTTGCCCGCAGAACTGAGAACACGCTGTTGGGCAGAGCTGCAACTGACCGCCGGAGTTCAGCTCTCGCCGGACGGCAGAAGGCGAAGAACGAAGCCGCTTGCGAGCGGCGCAGTGCAGCGAGAGCTCTCCGAATTCGCCGCTAGCTCCACGGTCCTTCTCAGCTGCGAGTAGCAGCGCTCGCCGTACACGGGCTTCGCAAGGCCCGAAGACCCGGAGGGAAGCATGGCACACGAAAATGTGCCAGGACAGAGACGTGTTCCACGTTGTCCCTTCTCGTCATGCAGTTTGTGCCTCTGCTGCTTCTGCTGTTAGGAATCGCTCCTTGAAAGGCGAGCGAGAGCGTCCTTCCGGGTGCATTGCACTGAGTCGAGTGCTCGCTCGGGACTTTGCTCCCGGGGCCGAGGCAAGAGGGCGTGCTTGCCCGCAGAACTGAGAACACGCTGTTGGGCAGAGCTGCAACTGACCGCCGGAGTTCAGCTCTCGCCGGACGGCAGAAGGCGAAGAACGAAGCCGCTTGCGAGCGGCGCAGTGCAGCGAAGAGCTCTCCGAATTCGCCGCTAGCTCCACGGTCCTTCTCAGCTGCGAGTAGCAGCGCTCGCCGTACACGGGGCTTCGCAAGGCCCGAAGACCCGGAGGGAAGCATGGCACCACGAAAATGTGCCAGGACAGAGACGTGTTCACGTTGTCCCTTCTCGTCATGCAGTTTGTGCCTCTGCTGCTTCTGCTGTTAGGAATCGCTCCTTGAAAGGCGAGCGAGAGCGGTCCTTCCGGGTGCATTGCACTGAGTCGAGTGCTCGCTCGGGACTTTGCTCCCGGGGCCGAGGCAAGAGGGCGTGCTTGCCCGCAGAACTGAGAACACGCTGTTGGGCAGAGCTGCAACTGACCGCCGGAGTTCAGCTCTCGCCGGACGGCAGAAGGCGAAGAACGAAGCCGCTTGCGAGCGGCGCAGTGCAGCGAAGAGCTCTCCGAATTCGCCGCTAGCTCCACGGTCCTTCTCAGCTGCGAGTAGCAGCGCTCGCCGTACACGGAGCTTCGCAAGGCCCGAAGACCCGGAGGGAAGTATGGCACACGAAAATGTGCCAGGACAGAGACGTGTTCCACGTTGTCCCTTCTCGTCATGCAGTTGTGCCTCTGCTGCTTCTGCTGTTAGGAATCGCTCCTTGAAAGGCGAGCGGAGAGCGTCCTTCTCCGGGTGCATTGCACTGAGTCGAGTGCTCGCTCGGGACTTTGCTCCCAGGGGCCGAGGCAAGAGGGCGTGCTTGCCCGCAGAACTGAGAACACGCTGTTGGGCAGAGCTGCAACTGACCGCCGGAGTTCAGCTCTCGCCGGACGGCAGAAGGCGAAGAACGAAGCCGCTTTGCGAGCGGCGCAGTGCAGCGAAGAGCTCTCCGAATTCGCCGCTAGCTCCACGGTCCTTCTCAGCTGCGAGTAGCAGCGCTCGCCGTACACGGGGCTTTCGCAAGGCCCGAAGACCCGGAGGGAAGTATGGCACACGAAAATGTGCCAGGACAGAGACGTGTTCCACGTTGTCCCTTCTCGTCATGCAGTTTGTGCCTCTGCTGCTTCTGCTGTTAGGAATCGCTCCTTGAAAGGCGAGCGAGAGCGTCCTTCCGGGTGCATTGCACTGAGTCGAGTGCTCGCTCGGGACTTTGCTCCCGGGGCCGAGGCAAGAGGGCGTGCTTGCCCGCAGAACTGAGAACACGCTGTTGGGCAGAGCTGCAACTGACCGCCGGAGTTCAGCTCTCGCCGGACGGCAGAAGGCGAAGAACGAAGCCGCTTGCGAGCGGCGCAGTGCAGCGAAGAGCTCTCCGAATTCGCCGCTAGCTCCACGGTCCTTCTCAGCTGCGAGTAGCAGCGCTCGCCGTACACGGGGCTTCGCAAGGCCCGAAGACCCCGGAGGGAAGTATGGCACACGAAAATGTGCCAGGACAGAGACGTGTTCCACGTTGTCCCTTCTCGTCATGCAGTTTGTGCCTCTGCTGCTTCTTCTGCTGTTAGGAATCGCTCCTTGAAAGGCGAGCGAGAGCGTCCTTCCGGGTGCATTGCACTGAGTCGAGTGCTCGCTCGGGACTTTGCTCCCGGGGCCGAGGCAAGAGGGCGTGCTTGCCCGCAGAACTGAGAACACGCTGTTGGGCAGAGCTGCACTGACCGCCGGAGTTCAGCTCTCGCCGGACGGCAGAAGGCGAAGAACGAAGCCGCTTGCGAGCGGCGCAGTGCAGCGAAGAGCTCTCCCGAATTCGCCGCTAGCTCCACGGTCCTTCTCAGCTGCGAGTAGCAGCGCTCGCCGTACACGGGGCTTCGCAAGGCCCGAAGACCCGGAGGGAAGTATGGCACACGAAAATGTGCCAGGACAGAGACGTGTTCCACGTTGTCCCTTCTCGTCATGCAGTTTGTGCCTCTGCTGCTTCTGCTGTTAGGAATCGCTCCTTGAAAGGCGAGCGAGAGCGTCCTTCCGGGTGCATTGCACTGAGTCGAGTGCTCGCTCGGGGACTTTGCCCCCGGGGCCGAGGCAAGAGGGCGTGCTTGCCCGCAGAACTGAGAACACGCTGTTGGGCAGAGCTGCAACTGACCGCCGGAGTTCAGCTCTCGCCGGAACGGCAGAAGGCGAAGAACGAAGCCGCTTGCGAGCGGCGCAGTGCAGCGAAGAGCTCTCCGAATTCGCCGCTAGCTCACGGTCCTTCTCAGCTGCGAGTAGCAGCGCTCGCCGTACACGGGGCTTCGCAAGGCCCGAAGACCCGGAGGGAAGTATGGCACACGAAATGTGCCAGGACAGAGACGTTTCCACGTTGTCCCTTCTCGTCATGCAGTTTGTGCCTCTGCTGCTTCTGCTGTTAGGAATCGCTCCTGAAAGGCAGCGAGAGCGTCCTTCCGGAGTGCAATTGCACTGAGTCGAGTGCTCGCACGGGACTTTGCTCCCGGGGGCTGAGGCAATGAGGGCGTGCTTGCCCGAGAACTGAGAACACGCTATTGGGCAGAGCTGCAACTGACCGCCGGAGTTCAGCTCTCGCGGACGGCAGAAGGCGAAGAACGAAGCCGCCTTGCCCGAGCGGCGCAGTGCAGCGAAGAGCTCTCCGAATTCGCCGCTAGCTACACGGGTCCTTCTCAGCTGCGAGTAGCAGCCGGCTCGCCGTACACGGGCTTCGCAAGGCCCGAAGACCCGGAGGGAGAGGGAAGTATGGCACACGCAAATGTCCAGGACAGAGACGTGTTCCACGTTGTCCTTCTCGTCATGCAGTTTGTGCTCTGCTGCTTCTGCTGTTAGGAATCGCTCCTTGAAAGGCGAGCGAGAGCGTCCTTCCGGTGGCATTGCACTGAGTCGAGTGCTCGCTCGAGACTTTGCTCCCGGGGCCGAGGGCAAGAGGGCGTGCTTGCCCGCAGAAACTGAGAAACACGCTGTTGGGCAGAGCTGCAACTGACCGCCGGAGTTCAGCTCTCGCCGGACGGCAGAAGGCGAAGAACGAAGCCGCTTGCGAGCGGCGCAGTGCAGCGAAGAGCTCTCCGAATTCGCCGCTAGCTCACGGTCCTTCTCAGCTGCGAGTAGCAGCGCTCGCCGTACACGGGCCTTCGCAAGGCCCGAAGACCCGGAGGGAAGCATGGCACACGCAAATGTGCCAGGACAGAGAGTGTTCCACGTTGTCCCTTCTCGTCATGCAGTTTGTGCTCTGCTGCTTCTGCTGTTAGGAATCGCTCCTTGAAAGGCGAGCGAGAGCGTCCACTGAGTCGAGTGCTCGCTCGGGACTTTGCTCCCGGGGCCGAGGCAAGAGGGCGTGCTTGCCCGCAGAACTGAGAACACGCTGTTGGGCAGAGCTGCAACTGACCGCCGGAGTTCAGCTCTCGCCGGACGGCAGAAGGCGAAGAACGAAGCCGCTTGCGAGCGGCGCAGTGCAGCGAAGAGCTCTCCGAATTCGCCGCTAGCTCCACGGTCCTTCTCAGCTGCGAGTAGCAGCGCTCGCCGTACACGGGGCTTCGCAAGGCCCGAAGACCCGGAGGGAAGCATGGCACACGAAAATGTGCCAGGACAGAGACGTGTTCTACGTTGTCCCTTCTCGTCATGCAGTTTGTGCCTCTGCTGCTTCTGCTGTTAGGAATCGCTCCTTGAATGGCGAGCGAGAGCGTCCTTCCGGGTGCATTGCACTGAGTCGAGTGCTCGCTCGGGACTTTGCTCCCGGGGCCGAGGCAAGAGGGCGTGCTTGCCCGCAGAACTGAGAACACGCTGTTGGGCAGAGCTGCAACTGACCGCCGGAGTTCAGCTCTCGCCGGACGGCAGAAGGCGAAGAACGAAGCCGCTTGCGAGCGGCGCAGTGCAGCGAAGAGCTCTCCGAATTCGCCGCTAGCTCCACGGTCCTTCTCAGCTGCGAGTAGCAGCGCTCGCCGTACACGGGGCTTCGCAAGGCCCGAAGACCCGGAGGGAAGCATGGCACACGAAAATGTGCCAGGACAGAGACGTGTTCTACGTTGTCCCTTCTCGTCATGCAGTTTGTGCCTCTGCTGCTTCTGCTGTTAGGAATCGCTCCTTGAATGGCGAGCGAGAGCGTCCTTCCGGGTGCATTGCACTGAGTCGAGTGCTCGCTCGGGACTTTGCTCCCGGGGCCGAGGCAAGAGGGCGTGCTTGCCCGCAGAACTGAGAACACGCTGTTGGGCAGAGCTGCAACTGACCGCCGGAGTTCAGCTCTCGCCGGACGGCAGAAGGCGAAGAACGAAGCCGCTTGCGAGCGGCGCAGTGCAGCGAAGAGCTCTCCGAATTCGCCGCTAGCTCCACGGTCCTTCTCAGCTGCGAGTAGCAGCGCTCGCCGTACACGGAGCTTCGCAAGGCCCGAAGACCCGGAGGGAAGCATGGCACACGAAAATGTGCCAGGACAGAGACGTGTTCTACGTTGTCCCTTCTCGTCATGCAGTTTGTGCCTCTGCTGCTTCTGCTGTTAGGAATCGCTCCTTGAAAGGCGAGCGAGAGCGTCCTTCCGGGTGCATTGCACTGAGTCGAGTGCTCGCTCGGGACTTTGCTCCCGGGGCCGAGGCAAGAGGGCGTGCTTGCCCGCAGAACTGAGAACACGCTGTTGGGCAGAGCTGCAACTGACCGCCGGAGTTCAGCTCTCGCCGGACGGCAGAAGGCGAAGAACGAAGCCGCTTGCGAGCGGCGCAGTGCAGCGAAGAGCTCTCCGAATTCGCCGCTAGCTCCACGGTCCTTCTCAGCTGCGAGTAGCAGCGCTCGCCGTACACGGGGCTTCGCAAGGCCCGAAGACCCGGAGGGAAGTATGGCACACGCAAATGTGCCAGGACAGAGACGTGTTCA
>NW_028276207.1:300000-390000 GCF_052056855.1 Sturnus vulgaris | reverse complement strand
TAACCCTAACCCTAACCCTAACCCTAACCCTAACCCTAACCCTAACCCTAACCCTAACCCTAACCCTAACCCTAACCCTAACCCTAACCCTAACCCTAACCCTAACCCTAACCCTAACCCTAACCCTAACCCTAACCCTAACCCTAACCCTAACCCTAACCCTAACCCTAACCCTAACCCTAACCCTAACCCTAACCCTAACCCTAACCCTAACCCTAACCCTAACCCTAACCCTAACCCTAACCCTAACCCTAACCCTAACCCTAACCCTAACCCTAACCCTAACCCTAACCCTAACCCTAACCCTAACCCTAACCCTAACCCTAACCCTAACCCTAACCCTAACCCTAACCCTAACCCTAACCCTAACCCTAACCCTAACCCTAACCCTAACCCTAACCCTAACCCTAACCCTAACCCTAACCCTAACCCTAACCCTAACCCTAACCCTAACCCTAACCCTAACCCTAACCCTAACCCTAACCCTAACCCTAACCCTAACCCTAACCCTAACCCTAACCCTAACCCTAACCCTAACCCTAACCCTAACCCTAACCCTAACCCTAACCCTAACCCTAACCCTAACCCTAACCCTAACCCTAACCCTAACCCTAACCCTAACCCTAACCCTAACCCTAACCCTAACCCTAACCCTAACCCTAACCCTAACCCTAACCCTAACCCTAACCCTAACCCTAACCCTAACCCTAACCCTAACCCTAACCCTAACCCTAACCCTAACCCTAACCCTAACCCTAACCCTAACCCTAACCCTAACCCTAACCCTAACCCTAACCCTAACCCTAACCCTAACCCTAACCCTAACCCTAACCCTAACCCTAACCCTAACCTAACCCTAACCCTAACCCTAACCCTAACCCTAACCCTAACCCTAACCCTAACCCTAACCCTAACCCTAACCCTAACCCTAACCCTAACCCTAACCCTAACCCTAACCCTAACCCTAACCCTAACCCTAACCCTAACCCTAACCCTAACCCTAACCCTAACCCTAACCCTAACCCTAACCCTAACCCTAACCCTAACCCTAACCCTAACCCTAACCCTAACCCTAACCCTAACCCTAACCCTAACCCTAACCCTAACCCTAACCCTAACCCTAACCCTAACCCTAACCCTAACCCTAACCCTAACCCTAACCCTAACCCTAACCCTAACCCTAACCCTAACCCTAACCCTAACCCTAACCCTAACCCTAACCCTAACCCTAACCCTAACCCTAACCCTAACCCTAACCCTAACCCTAACCCTAACCCTAACCCTAACCCTAACCCTAACCCTAACCCTAACCCTAACCCTAACCCTAACCCTAACCCTAA
Source organism: Sturnus vulgaris (assembly GCF_052056855.1). Classification (NCBI taxonomy): domain Eukaryota; kingdom Metazoa; phylum Chordata; class Aves; order Passeriformes; family Sturnidae; genus Sturnus; species Sturnus vulgaris. The sequence continues at coordinate 388,660 of NW_028276207.1, read as the reverse complement.
CCCTAACCCTAACCCTAACCCTAACCCTAACCCTAACCCTAACCCTAACCCTAACCCTAACCCTAACCCTAACCCTAACCCTAACCCTAACCCTAACCCTAACCCTAACCCTAACCCTAACCCTAACCCTAACCCTAACCCTAACCCTAACCCTAACCCTAACCCTAACCCTAACCCTAACCCTAACCCTAACCCTAACCCTAACCCTAACCCTAACCCTAACCCTAACCCTAACCCTAACCCTAACCCTAACCCTAACCCTAACCCTAACCCTAACCCTAACCCTAACCCTAACCCTAACCCTAACCCTAACCCTAACCCTAACCCTAACCCTAACCCTAACCCTAACCCTAACCCTAACCCTAACCCTAACCCTAACCCTAACCCTAACCCTAACCCTAACCCTAACCCTAACCCTAACCCTAACCCTAACCCTAACCCTAACCCTAACCCTAACCCTAACCCTAACCCTAACCCTAACCCTAACCCTAACCCTAACCCTAACCCTAACCCTAACCCTAACCCTAACCCTAACCCTAACCCTAACCCTAACCCTAACCCTAACCCTAACCCTAACCCTAACCCTAACCCTAACCCTAACCCTAACCCTAACCCTAACCCTAACCCTAACCCTAACCCTAACCCTAACCCTAACCCTAACCCTAACCCTAACCCTAACCCTAACCCTAACCCTAACCCTAACCCTAACCCTAACCCTAACCCTAACCCTAACCCTAACCCTAACCCTAACCCTAACCCTAACCCTAACCCTAACCCTAACCCTAACCCTAACCCTAACCCTAACCCTAACCCTAACCCTAACCCTAACCCTAACCCTAACCCTAACCCTAACCCTAACCCTAACCCTAACCCTAACCCTAACCCTAACCCTAACCCTAACCCTAACCCTAACCCTAACCCTAACCCTAACCCTAACCCTAACCCTAACCCTAACCCTAACCCTAACCCTAACCCTAACCCTAACCCTAACCCTAACCCTAACCCTAACCCTAACCCTAACCCTAACCCTAACCCTAACCCTAACCCTAACCCTAACCCTAACCCTAACCCTAACCCTAACCCTAACCCTAACCCTAACCCTAACCCTAACCCTAACCCTAACCCTAACCCTAACCCTAACCCTAACCCTAACCCTAACCCTAACCCTAACCCTAACCCGTACCCTAACCCTAACCCGTACCCTAACCCTAACCCTAACCCTAACCCTAACCCTAACCCTAACCCTAACCCTAACCCTAACCCTAACCCTACCCTAACCCTAACCCTAACCCTAACCCTAACCCTAACCCTAACCCTAACCCTAACCCTAACCCGTACCCTAACCCTAACCCTAACCCTAACCCTAACCCTAACCCTAACCCTAACCCTAACCCTAACCCGTACCCTAACCCTAACCCTAACCCTAACCCGTACCCTAACCCTAACCCTAACCCTAACCCTAACCCTAACCCTAACCCTAACCCTAACCCTAACCCTAACCCTAACCCTAACCCTAACCCTAACCCTAACCCTAACCCGTACCCTAACCCTAACCCTAACCCTAACCCTAACCCTAACCCTAACCCTAACCCGTACCCTAACCCGTACCCTAACCCGTACCCTAACCCTAACCCTAACCCTAACCCTAACCCTAACCCTAACCCTAACCCTAACCCTAACCCGTACCCTAACCCGTACCCTAACCCTAACCCTAACCCTAACCCTAACCCTAACCCTAACCCTAACCCTAACCCTAACCCTAACCCTAACCCGTACCCTAACCCTAACCCTAACCCTAACCCTAACCCTAACCCGTACCCTAACCCGTACCCTAACCCTAACCCTAACCCTAACCCTAACCCTAACCCTAACCCTAACCCTAACCCTAACCCTAACCCTAACCCTAACCCTAACCCTAACCCTAACCCTAACCCTAACCCTAACCCTAACCCTAACCCTAACCCTAACCCTAACCCTAACCCTAACCCTAACCCTAACCCTAACCCTAACCCTAACCCTAACCCTAACCCTAACCCTAACCCTAACCCTAACCCTAACCCTACCCTAACCCTAACCCTAACCCTAACCCTAACCCTAACCCTAACCCTAACCCTAACCCTAACCCGTACCCTAACCCTAACCCTAACCCTAACCCTAACCCTAACCCTAACCCTAACCCTAACCCTAACCCTAACCCTAACCCTAACCCTAACCCTAACCCTAACCCTAACCCTAACCCTAACCCTAACCCTAACCCGTACCCTAACCCTAACCCTAACCCTAACCCTAACCCTAACCCTAACCCTAACCCTAACCCTAACCCTAACCCTAACCCGTACCCTAACCCTAACCCTAACCCTAACCCTAACCCTAACCCTAACCCTAACCCTAACCCTAACCCTAACCCTAACCCTAACCCTAACCCGTACCCTAACCCTAACCCTAACCCTAACCCTAACCCTAACCCTAACCCTAACCCTAACCCTAACCCTAACCCTAACCCTAACCCTAACCCTAACCCTAACCCTAACCCGTACCCTAACCCTAACCCTAACCCGTACCCTAACCCTAACCCTAACCCGTACCCTAACCCTAACCCAAACCCTAACCCTAACCCTAACCCTAACCCTAACCCTAACCCGTACCCTAACCCTAACCCTAACCCGTACCCTAACCCTAACCCTAACCCTAACCCTAACCCTAACCCGTACCCTAACCCTAACCCTAACCCGTACCCTAACCCTAACCCTAACCCGTACCCTAACCCTAACCCGTACCCTAACCCGTACCCTAACCCGTACCCTAACCCGTACCCTAACCCTAACCCTAACCCGTACCCTAACCCTAACCCGTACCCTAACCCTAACCCGTACCCTAACCCGTACCCTAACCCGTACCCTAACCCGTACCCTAACCCTAACCCTAACCCTAACCCTAACCCTAACCCGTACCCTAACCCGTACCCTAACCCGTACCCTAACCCGTACCCTAACCCGTACCCTAACCCGTACCCTAACCCTAACCCTAACCCGTACCCTAACCCTAACCCGTACCCTAACCCGTACCCTAACCCGTACCCTAACCCTAACCCGTACCCTAACCCTAACCCTAACCCGTACCCTAACCCGTACCCTAACCCTAACCCGTACCCTAACCCTAACCCGTACCCTAACCCTAACCCGTACCCTAACCCTAACCCGTACCCTAACCCGTACCCTAACCCTAACCCTAACCCTAACCCTAACCCTAACCCTAACCCGTACCCTAACCCGTACCCTAACCCGTACCCTAACCCTAACCCTAACCCTAACCCTAACCCGTACCCTAACCCTAACCCGTACCCTAACCCTAACCCTAACCCGTACCCTAACCCGTACCCTAACCCTAACCCTAACCCTAACCCGTACCCTAACCCTTACCCTAACCCTAACCCGAACCCTAACCCTAACCCTAACCCGTACCCTAACCCGTACCCTAACCCGTACCCTAACCCGTACCCTAACCCGTACCCTAACCCGTACCCTAACCCTAACCCGTACCCTAACCCGTACCCTAACCCGTACCCTAACCCTAACCCTAACCCTAACCCTAACCCTAACCCTAACCCTAACCCTAACCCGTACCCTAACCCTAACCCTAACCCTAACCCTAACCCTAACCCGTACCCTAACCCGTACCCTAACCCTAACCCTAACCCGTACCCTAACCCGTACCCTAACCCTAACCCTAACCCTAACCCGTACCCTAACCCGTACCCTAACCCTAACCCTAACCCTAACCCTAACCCTAACCCTAACCCGTACCCTAACCCTAACCCTAACCCTAACCCTAACCCTAACCCTAACCCTAACCCGTACCCTAACCCGTACCCTAACCCTAACCCGTACCCTAACCCGTACCCTAACCCGTACCCTAACCCTAACCCTAACCCTAACCCTAACCCTAACCCTAACCCTAACCCTAACCCTAACCCTAACCCGTACCCTAACCCTAACCCTAACCCTAACCCTAACCCTAACCCGTACCCTAACCCGTACCCTAACCCTAACCCTAACCCGTACCCTAACCCGTACCCTAACCCTAACCCTAACCCTAACCCGTACCCTAACCCGTACCCTAACCCTAACCCTAACCCTAACCCTAACCCTAACCCGTACCCTAACCCGTACCCTAACCCTAACCCTAACCCTAACCCTAACCCTAACCCGTACCCTAACCCTAACCCTAACCCTAACCCTAACCCTAACCCGTACCCTAACCCTAACCCGTACCCTAACCCTAACCCTAACCCTAACCCTAACCCTAACCCTAACCCTAACCCTAACCCTAACCCTAACCCAAACCCTAACCCTAACCCTAACCCTAACCCTAACCCTAACCCTAACCCTAACCCTAACCCGTACCCTAACCCTAACCCGTACCCTAACCCGTACCCTAACCCTAACCCGTACCCTAACCCGTACCCTAACCCTAACCCGTACCCTAACCCGTACCCTAACCCGTACCCTAACCCTAACCCGTACCCTAACCCGTACCCTAACCCTAACCCTAACCCTAACCCTAACCCTAACCCTAACCCTAACCCTAACCCGTACCCTAACCCTAACCCGTACCCTAACCCTAACCCTAACCCTAACCCGTACCCTAACCCGTACCCTAACCCGTACCCTAACCCGTACCCTAACCCGTACCCTAACCCGTACCCTAACCCGTACCCTAACCCGTACCCTAACCCGTACCCTAACCCTAACCCGTACCCTAACCCTAACCCTAACCCTAACCCTAACCCTAACCCTAACCCTAACCCTAACCCTAACCCTAACCCGTACCCTAACCCTAACCCTAACCCTAACCCTAACCCTAACCCTAACCCTAACCCTAACCCTAACCCTAACCCTAACCCTAACCCTAACCCTAACCCGTACCCTAACCCGTACCCTAACCCGTACCCTAACCCGTACCCTAACCCTAACCCGTACCCTAACCCTAACCCGTACCCTAACCCTAACCCTAACCCGTACCCTAACCCGTACCCTAACCCGTACCCTAACCCGTACCCTAACCCGTACCCTAACCCGTACCCTAACCCGTACCCTAACCCTAACCCTAACCCTAACCCTAACCCTAACCCTAACCCTAACCCGTACCCTAACCCGTACCCTAACCCGTACCCTAACCCTAACCCGTACCCTAACCCGTACCCTAACCCGTACCCTAACCCGTACCCTAACCCGTACCCTAACCCTAACCCGTACCCTAACCCGTACCCTAACCCGTACCCTAACCCGTACCCTAACCCTAACCCTAACCGTACCCTAACCCCTACCCTAACCCTAACACGTACCCTAACACGTACCCTAACCCTAACCCGTACCCTTACTCATACCCTAACCCGTACCCTAACCCGTACCCTAACCCGTACGCTAACCCGTACCCTAACCCTAACCCTAACCCTAACCCCTAACCCTAACCCGTACCCTAACCCCTAACCCGTACCCTAACCCATGCCCGTACCCGTACCCGTACCCTAACCCGTACCCTAACCCATACCCTAACCCGTACCCTAACCCGTACCCTAACCCTAACCCTAACCCGTACCCTAACCCGTACCCTAACCCGTACCCTAACCCTAACCCGTACCCTAACCCGTACCCGTACTCTAACCCTAACCCTAACCCGTACCCTAACCCTAACCCGTACCCTAACCCTAACCCATACCCTAACCCGTACCCTAACCCTAACCCTAACCCTAACCCTAACCCGTACCCTAACCCGTACCCTAACCCTAACCCGTACCCTAACCCTAACCCGTACCCTAACCCTAACCCGTACCCTAACCCGTACCCTAACCCTAACCCGTACCCTAACCCGTACCCTAACCCGTACCCTAACCCGTACCCTAACCCTAACCCTAACCCGTACCCTAACCCTAACCCTAACCCGTACCCGTACCCTAACCCGTACCCTAACCCGTACCCTAACCCTAACCCGTACCCTAACCCTAACCCGTACCCTAACCCGTACCCTAACCCTAACCCTAACCCGTACCCTAACCCGTACCCTAACCCGTACCCTAACCCGTACCCTAACCCTAACCCGTACCCTAACCCTAACCCTAACCCTAACCCTAACCCTAACCCTAACCCGTACTCTAACCCTAACCCTAACCCGTACCCTAACCCTAACCCGTACCCTAACCCTAACCCGTACCCTAACCCGTACCCTAACCCTAACCCCTAACCCTAACCCTAACCCTAACCCGTACCCTAACCCTAACCCGTACCCTAACCCTAACCCGTACCCTAACCCTAACCCTAACCCGTACCCTAACCCTAACCCTAACCCGTACCCTAACCCTAACCCGTACCCTAACCCTAACCCTAACCCTAACCCTAACCCTAACCCCTAACCCTAACCCGTACCCTAACCCTAACCCGTACCCTAACCCTAACCCTAACCCTAACCCTAACCCTAACCCTAACCCTAACCCGTACCCTAACCCGTACCCTAACCCTAACCCGTACTCTAACCCTAACCCTAACCCGTACCCTAACCCTAACCCGTACCCTAACCCGTACCCTAACCCTAACCCCTAACCCTAACCCTAACCCTAACCCGTACCCTAACCCTAACCCGTACCCTAACCCTAACCCGTACCCTAACCCTAACCCTAACCCGTACCCTAACCCTAACCCGTACCCTAACCCTAACCCCTAACCCTAACCCTAACCCTAACCCTAACCCTAACCCTAACCCTAACCCTAACCCCTAACCCTAACCCGTACCCTAACCCTAACCCGTACCCTAACCCTAACCCTAACCCTAACCCCTAACCCTAACCCGTACCCTAACCCTAACCAGTACCCTAACCCGTACCCTAACCCGTACCCTAACCCTAACCCGTACCCTTACTCATACCCTAACCCTAACCCTAACCCTAACCCTAACCCGTACCCTAACCCTAATCCTAAACCAAACCCTAACCGTACCCTAACCCCTACCCTAACCCTAACACGTACCCTAACACGTACCCTAACCCTAACCCGTACCCTTACTCATACCCTAACCCGTACCCTAACCCGTACCCTAACCCGTACGCTAACCCGTACCCTAACCCTAACCCGTACCCTAACCCCTAACCCTAACCCGTACCCTAACCCCTAACCCGTACCCTAACCCATGCCCGTACCCGTACCCGTACCCTAACCCGTACCCTAACCCATACCCTAACCCGTACCCTAACCCGTACCCTAACCCTAAACCTAACCAGTACCCTAACCCGTACCCTAACCCTAACCCCTAACCCGTACCCTAACCAATGCCCGTCCCCTAGCCCTAACCCTAACCCGTACCCTAACCCTAACCCTAACCCTAACCCTAACCCTAACCCTAACCCTAACCCGTACCCTAACCCTAACCCTAACCCTAACCCTAACCCTAACCCTAACCCTAACCCTAACCCTAACCCGTACCCTAACCCGTACCCTAACCCGTACCCTAACCCGTACCCTAACCCTAACCCGTACCCTAACCCTAACCCGTACCCTAACCCTAACCCTAACCCGTACCCTAACCCGTACCCTAACCCGTACCCTAACCCGTACCCTAACCCGTACCCTAACCCGTACCCTAACCCGTACCCTAACCCGTACCCTAACCCTAACCCTAACCCTAACCCTAACCCTAACCCGTACCCTAACCCGTACCCTAACCCGTACCCTAACCCTAACCCGTACCCTAACCCGTACCCTAACCCGTACCCTAACCCGTACCCTAACCCGTACCCTAACCCTAACCCGTACCCTAACCCGTACCCTAACCCGTACCCTAACCCGTACCCTAACCCTAACCCTAACCGTACCCTAACCCCTACCCTAACCCTAACACGTACCCTAACACGTACCCTAACCCTAACCCGTACCCTTACTCATACCCTAACCCGTACCCTAACCCGTACCCTAACCCGTACGCTAACCCGTACCCTAACCCTAACCCTAACCCTAACCCCTAACCCTAACCCGTACCCTAACCCCTAACCCGTACCCTAACCCATGCCCGTACCCGTACCCGTACCCTAACCCGTACCCTAACCCATACCCTAACCCGTACCCTAACCCGTACCCTAACCCTAACCCTAACCCGTACCCTAACCCGTACCCTAACCCGTACCCTAACCCTAACCCGTACCCTAACCCGTACCCGTACTCTAACCCTAACCCTAACCCGTACCCTAACCCTAACCCGTACCCTAACCCTAACCCATACCCTAACCCGTACCCTAACCCTAACCCTAACCCTAACCCTAACCCGTACCCTAACCCGTACCCTAACCCTAACCCGTACCCTAACCCTAACCCGTACCCTAACCCTAACCCGTACCCTAACCCGTACCCTAACCCTAACCCGTACCCTAACCCGTACCCTAACCCGTACCCTAACCCGTACCCTAACCCTAACCCTAACCCGTACCCTAACCCTAACCCTAACCCGTACCCGTACCCTAACCCGTACCCTAACCCGTACCCTAACCCTAACCAGTACCCTAACCCGTACCCTAACCCGTACCCTAACCCTAACCCGTACCCTTACTCATACCCTAACCCTAACCCTAACCCATACCCTAACCCGTACCCTAACCCTAATCCTAAACCAAACCCTAACCGTACCCTAACCCCTACCCTAACCCTAACACGTACCCTAACACGTACCCTAACCCTAACCCGTACCCTTACTCATACCCTAACCCGTACCCTAACCCGTACCCTAACCCGTACGCTAACCCGTACCCTAACCCTAACCCGTACCCTAACCCCTAACCCTAACCCGTACCCTAACCCCTAACCCGTACCCTAACCCATGCCCGTACCCGTACCCGTACCCTAACCCGTACCCTAACCCATACCCTAACCCGTACCCTAACCCGTACCCTAACCCTAAACCTAACCAGTACCCTAACCCGTACCCTAACCCTAACCCCTAACCCGTACCCTAACCAATGCCCGTCCCCTAGCCCTATCCCTAACCCGTACCCTAACCCATACCCTAACCCGTACCCTAACCCGTACCCTAATCCTAAACCTAACCAGTACCCTAACCCTACCCCTAACCCTAACCCTAACCCTAACCCCTAACCCGTACCCTAACCCATGCCCGTACCCTAGCCCTATCCCTAACCCGTACCCTTACCCGTACCCTAACCCGTACCCTAACCCTAACCCGTACCCTAACCCGTACCCTAACCCTAACCCGTACCCTAACCCTAACCAGTACCCTTACCTGTACCCTAACCCTTACCCTAACCCTAACCCGAACCCTAACCCTAACCCGTACCCTAACCCGTACCCTAACCCGTACCCTAACCCGTACCCTAACCCATACCCTAAAACGTACCCTAACCCCTACCTTAACCCTAACCCGTACCCTAACCCATACCCTAACCCTAACCCGTACCCTAACTCGTACCCTAACCCGTACCCTAACCCTAACCCTAACTGCGAACCCTAAGCCGTCCCCTAACCCCTAACCCTAACCCCTACCCTAACCCTATCCCTAACCCGTACCCTAACCCGTACCCTAACCCTAACCCTTACCCTAACCCTAACCCGTACCCTAACCCATACCCTAACCCATACCCTAACCCGTACCCTAACGCTAACCTGTACCCTAAACCTTACCCGTACCCTAACCCTAACCCTAACCCTAACCCTAACCCTAACGCTATCCCGTGCCCTAACCTGTACCCTAACCCGTACCCTAACCCGAACCCAACCCGAATCCGAACCCTAATCATAAGTAGGGTTAGAGGGGGGCTAAGGTTCTTGTGGTCTAGGGTTTGAATGGCCTAGTGTTATGGGGTGTCTTGGGTTGGGGGTGTGTTTAGGGATGGGGGCCTGTCTAGGGATGGGGGCATGTTTAGGGATGAAGCCGTGTGTAGATTTGAGGAGGCTTTTAGGGATGGGGGGTGTCTAGGGTTGAGGGTGTGTCATAGGATGGGGGGTGTCTAGTGATGGGGGGTGTCTATTGATGAGGGGTGTTTAGGGATGGAGTGGTCTAGAGATAGGTCTGAGTGTAGGCTTAGGGGCTTGTCTAGGGTTCTACTGACTACAGGGTTATTGGGATTCTAGATTTCAGGAGGAAGCAGACACTATAGCAGACAGGAATCTAGAACCAAAGGCATACTGGAAGGCATCTGAACTGAACTGTATCCAGAGTGCAAGGCAGAGAGGATGCTAGAACCAAATCCGGACTGGAATGCAGTCAGGAATCTACAATCGAAGGTAGAGTGGAAGGCAGAGAGGAGTGTAAAAGCAAAGGCAAAGGCAAAGGCAAGCAGGAAAGCAGATGTGAATGCAGAGTGGAAGTGAGAAGAGAATGGACAGCAACACACATGGACGTCTTTAGGGAAAAAAGGCCAACCTTAATGTATGGACAGTCCGTATTTAAAGCATGTTACCTGGAGCTAGGACAGGACAGTAGTTGATTGGACAATTGGGAAAAACATCCATGGGGCAGTACCTCAGAATATATCCCACAGGAAAGACAGGAGTTAATGTTTATTATGAATTCCACTCTGTTTTTCACCACCTTGGGATGCTTCCTCCATAACTGAAGCTGGAGTCAGCTTGTGAGCCAGGGAATGGAGCTGAGAGTCCGGAGAAATTCAGGCTTGCAAAAAATTTGCAAGCTCTAACTGCCTAGCTCTCTAAATGTATGTGCCCATAGGTAGAGGCTAAAGCAGAAGAGAGGTGAGAGCTGAAGGCAGTACCTAAGGCATGTGGGAAGGTAGAGGCGAGCAGTGGTGTTTTGGAGGACATGAGGTGGAGAAAGAAGTGGTGAGGGAAGGGAGGGAAGAGGGGATGGAAGAGGGGAGAGAAGAGGGGAGGGAAGAGGGAAGAGAGGAGGGAAGGGGGAAGAGAAGGGAGGATGGAAGAGGGGAGGAAGAGGGAAGAAAGGAGGAAGGGGAGAAAGGAGGGGAGGGAGTGGAAGGGGGGAAAGAGGGAAGGGGAAAGGGGGGGGGGCACGGAGGGGGCGCAGGGGGGAACGCCGGGGGGGGCAGTCAAAAACCCTAACCCTAAACCCTAAACCCTAACCCTAGCCAAGATGGCTGCCCCCTGCTGCCACGGGGTTGGGGCCGAACATGGAGGCCCCCGTGAGGCCATGTGGTTGCTTTGCAAGATGGCTGCTCCTGTGTGTCCACATGACGCCGGACAAGATGGCGGCCCCCTGACCCCAGCGGGCTCCTTCTTCTCTCGTGTTTCTGCTGCCTATGGCAGCCAATGTTCAGGTGTGCGGGCGGTCTTGGTGATGGGTCTCGCGGGGGTCGGGGGCCCGGCGGCCAGTCGTGGCAACCCGGGTTGGGCTGCTGCCGGGTACGGGCTGGCCGCGCCGGGGGCGGGGTGGCGTTGGGCGTCGGGTCGGTACGGTGACACGTTCCTGTGAGGGGGTGTGCCGCAGCGCCGCTGGGGTGGAGCGGTGCAGTGACGCGAGGGAGTGTGGCGGGCGCATGGGGAACAGGACAGAGTGGGGAGGTCGAACGATGCTGCGTGAGGCGGGCCTGCGAGGCATGGTTGGGGAATGGCAGGGGGGATGGCGGGGATGTGACGGCATTGGGGTGCAGCTGCCTCGGCGGCGCCGCTCTATATGGGTGGGCCAGCTGCAGTTGGGTGCAGCGGAATGGCCCGAGCGGGGTCGAGGGGCTGGGGAGGGACCACCGGGGGGTCGGGGCTTCTAGTTCGGGTCCTGTACGCATCGGGGGTGGCTGGGGTGGTCCTGCCCAGGGGTGGGGCTCGGCGCGGGATGGCCGGGCCGGAGTCGGGTCGTGCGTGGACACGGCTGGGAGGGGGCGCGCCGGTCAGGAGCGCTGGGGGCGGGCCGGGGGCTATGGTTACAGCTCCCACTCTGCCGCCAAGCGGCGCTGCGCTGGGTTGCTGCCGGGGATTTGGGCAAGCTCCAGCTGCGGCGGCGGGGGTCGGGGCTGTGCCGGGGACCCTGCGAGGGGGCGACGATTTCTTCGGGGTGCCCGGGACCCGCCGGGACACGGGAACTGCCCCTGCGGGCCCGGGGACCCAGGGCCCCACCTGTCCTGGCGATGCGCGGGGCTTTTTTTCTGGCGTGGGCGGGGGTTCTTTATGGGACTGCTCGGGCTGGGGGTGCCAGATCTGGGGCGTGGGTTAGGGGGCTGCAGCTACGGGTGGGCTCGTTTCCTCTCCCGCACTGCCTTCTGTGTGAGCGTCTGTCATTGTGACTGCTCTGCAGGCTTTTCGGCCTCTGGAACTGTGCCAGCCTGCCCGGTGCTGGGCGTGGCGAGGGATGGTGGGTGAGCTCTCTGTGTCGGCTGTGGTTGTCTGCGGCTGTGTGTCCCCTTGGGAGGTGATCTGGGGTTTGTCCTGCTCTTCTGTGTGGACTTGCATTGGGTGAGGGTGTGCTTCTGTGTTGGCTGGGCTATTTCTTCGTTGGTGCAGGGTGGGGTCTAGATTGGGAACCGTGGTATTGCTTGTTGTGGTGTGGTGATGGCTTGGGATTGTTGGGGATTCCTTGATGGGCCGAAGGGCTTGGGCATGGGGTGCGGTTTTGGAGGGCCCCTGGTTGTTGGTTGGCTTTGGTGGCTTGGCATGGCGGGGTGCTTCCTGCCATTTGGCTGCGATCTGGCTGTTTTGTGGCAGGTTGTGGGTTGGATGTTTTGCTCGCCTTTCTGTGTCGGGGGCTTTTACATGGGTGGCCGTGGTGTGCGTACTGGGGGGTCTACAGTTGGGAGGGAGCATCTGGGGTTCGATGGGGGTCTAGGGTTAGGGGGTGTCTAGGCTTGTGGGGGCATCCGGGATTGTGGGGGTGTCTAGGGCTGGGCAGACTCTGGGGTTCAGGGAGTGTCTAAGGTTTGAGGAGGTCTAGGGTGGGGGGCATCTTGGGTTAGCTGGGGGTATGGGGTTTGTGGTGTGTCTAGGGTTTTGGGGGTGTCTAGAGTTGTGGGGGCGTTTAGGATTAGCCTGGCTCTAGAGTTGGGGCTTGTCTATGGTTTGGTAATGTCTAGCGTTGAGGGGCATCTAGGGTTCGCTAGGGGTCTAGGGTGAGGGGGTCGTCTAGGGTTATACGGGTGTCTGGGGTTTACTGGGGGTCTAGGCTTACGGGAGCTTCTAGGGTTCTGGGGGCGTCTAGAGTTGTGGAGGTGTCTAGGTTTGGAGGCTCTAGGGTTTAGGGGGTGTCTAGGGTTTAGGGATGTGTAGGGTTCTCTGGGGGTCTAGGGTTAGAGGAACATCTACGGTTTTGAGGGCGTGTAGGGTTGTGGGGGCATCTAGGGTTGGCTGACTCTGGGGTTAGGGGTGTCTAGTGTTTGGAGGGCATCTGGGGTTCATTGAGGGTATAGGTTTAGGGTTCTGGGGGTGTCTAGGGTTGTGGGGGCGACAAAGGTTGGGCTGACTGTAGGGTTACGGGGGTCTCTAGGGTTTGGGGATGTCTAGAGTTGGCTGGGGGTCTAGGGTTAGGGGGACATATAGGGTTTTGGGGATGACTAGTGTGATAAATGTGATTCGTGCTAATTAAATTGTAACTATATTAGCAACATTGTATTTAGATCAATAGAAGACAATTTTTACAGAGTGAGGGGGGAGATGGGTGAGACAGGGCAAAGGACATCTTCCAGATGTTGGGAGTCGAAGAAGGAGGTTGGAAGAAAGTCAGACAAGAATAGTAGAAGGATGTAGGTCTGACAAGCAGCATCTAGAAATAGAAAGTTTTGACCTTGAAATGGGCCAAAATGGGATGATTCCAAGCATGGGACTCAATTAAAGTCTTGTTATGGAAAACATCTGCTCAGTCACATAGTGCGCCTGCACTACCTGCGGGTCACACCTCGGTCACTGATGAAGACGAAGAGTCTTCATCAGAAATAAGACCCTCAAAAGGATGAGAGAACCCCTAACCCATTAGTAGAGCATGCACCGTACACACAGTGACCTAGATTTTAGGAATAGAAACTAGGAGGAGTTTTCTAGAAACTTCTGTAGCCTACAGTATATAAGTGAGATTGTTAGCCTGGATGCTTTGATACGTGAGGAATGGTGAACCACTCCCCGTATCCCCGGTCGGAGGGGGGCCCCTCCCCGGTCGGTTTTGCTTATGCTTTATATGAGCCTCAATTATACTAAATTACTTACTGCCAAATTTTGTATATTCTTAAATATATGCACTTTGATTGTTTCATCTCCAATACTTTGTCATCTCCAATACTTTGATTGTATTCATTTTGTTACTATTAAATTTAATCTTGTTGCTTGATAAATTGGAAAAATAGAACATCATTCATAACACTAGGATTGTGGTGGTGTCTAGGGTTGTGGGGGAGTCTGGGATTAGGGGAGCTTCTAGGGTTATGGAGCATCTGAGTTGTGGGGGTGTCTAGGGTTGGGCTGGCTCTAGGGTTGGGGGGTGTCTAAGGTTTGGGGGTGTTTAGGTTTAGGGGGACATCTAGGGTTCACTGAGGATCTAAGCTTAGGTGAGCGTTTGGGATTTTGGGAATGTCTAGGGTTGTGGGTGCGTCTAGGGTTGAGCTGGCTCTAGGGTTAGGGTGGTGTCTCTGCTTGTCTGGGGGTCTAGGTTTAGGGGAGCTTCTAGGTTTCTGGGGCGTCTAGGTTTGTGGGGGCTTCTAGCTTTAGGCTGACTTCAGTTAGGGCGGTGTCAAGTGTTGGGGATGCCTAGCATAAGGGGGACATCTAGGGTTCGCTGAGGGTCTGGAGTTAGGGGGGTTTAGGCTTAAGGGGGTGTCATGTGTTTGGTGGTGTCTAGGGTTAGGCTAGCTCTAGAGTTATGGGGATTTTCTAAGGTTACAGGGGTGTCTGGCGTTCGCTGGGGATCTGGGGTTAGTGAAGCTTCTAGGGTTCTGAGGGCATCTGGGGTTGTGGAGGGGGTGTCTAGGGTAATGCTGGCTCCAAGGTTAGGGAGGTGTCTAGGATTTGGGGGTGTCTATGGTTAGGGGGAAATTTAGGGTTCGCTGAGGGACTAGGGTTAGGGGAGTGTCATGGGTTAGGGGGGTATCTAGGATTATGGGGGTGTTTAGGGTTTGCTGGGGGTCTAGGGTTAGAGGAGCTTCTAGGATTCTGGGGGCATCTTGGTTTGTGGGGGCGTCTAGGGTTAGGCTGACTCTAGGGTTAGGGAGATGTCTAGGATTTGGAGGTATCTAGGGTCAGGGGGATATCTAGGGTTCACTGAGGGTCTAGCGTTAGGGCAGGGTCTAGGGTTTTGGAGGTGTCTAGGGTTAGGCTGGCTGTGGGGTTAGGGGGGTGTCTATGGTTCGCTGGGGTTCTGAGTTTTCAGGAGCTTCTAGGGTCCTGGGGGTGTCTAGCGTGGTGGAGTTGTCTAGGGTTAGGCTGGCTCTTGGGTTAGGGGGGGTGTCTAGGGTTATGGGGATGTCTGGAGTTCGCTGGGGGTCTAAGGTTAGTGGAGCTTCTAGGATTCTGGGGGAGTCTAGGGTTGTGGGGGTATCTAGGGTTAGGCTGGCTCTAGGGTTGGGGGCATGTCTGGGATTTGGGTGTGTCTAGGGTTAGGGGGACATCTAGGGTCTAGGGTTGTTGGATCGTCTAGGATTAGTGGGGTGTTTAGGGTTATGAGAGTGTGTAGTGTTCACTGGGTGTCTAGGGTTAGAGAAGCTAGGGTTCGCTGAGGGTCTAATTTTAGGGGTGCATCTGAAGTTTTGGGGGTGTCTAGGGTTGGCTGGCTCTTGGCTTCAAGAGGTATCTAGGGTTTGGGGGTGTCTAGGGTTATGGGGACATCTAGTGTTTGTTGAAGGTCTAATTTTAGGGGAGCATCTGAGGTTTTGGGTGTGTCTAGGGTTTTGAGGGCATCTTGGGTTGGGCTGGCTCTAGGTTTAGGGGGTGTCTAGGGTTATGTGGTTGTCTTATGTGGGGGTTGTGTTATGTGGGGGTCTAGGGTTACAGGAGCTTCTCGGGTTCTGAGGGCATCTAGGGTTGTGGGGCTTCTAGCTTTAGGCTGAGTCTAGGCTTAGGTCTGGGGGTGTCTAAGTTTCTGGGGGCGACGAGGGTTGGGCTGACTGTAGGGTTACGGGGGTTTCTAGGGTTTGGGGCTGTCTAGAGTTGGCTCGGAGTTTAGGGTTGGGGGGACATCTAGGGTTCTGGTGGTGTCTAGGGTTGTGGGGACGTCTGGGATTAGTGGAGCTTCTACGGTTATGGAGCGTCTGGGGTTTTGAGGGTGTCTAGGCTTGGGCTGGATCTGGGGTTGGGGGGTGTCTAGGGTTTGAGTGTGTCTAGTTTTAGGGGCATGTCTAGGATTCGCTGAGGGTCTAGGGTTAGGGGTTACGTGTGGGGTTTTGGGGTGTCTATTGTTGTGGGGCTATCTAGGCTTGGGGTGACTCTACGGTTTGGGGGGTGTCTGGGGTTTGGGAATGTCTAGGGTTCACTGGGGTTCTAGTATTAGCAGAGCAACTAGGGTTATGAAGGCGTCTAGGGTTATGGGGGCATCTCAGGTTGGGCTCACTCTAGGGTTAGGGCGGTGTCTTTGCTTTGGGATCTCTAGGGTTATGGGGGCCTCTGGAGTTCGGTGAGGGTCTTAGGTTTTCTTTGTCCAAATGGACTGGGATTACTCCCATACCACAGCTGGAACCACCTGGAACCCTGGCTTCTCTTGGAGTGCCAAAAGCCCCGTCCTAACTGGTCTCAGGAACCCAGCAGAATGAGTTTTGTTTCACAGAGGAAAGGGCCACAGTTTTTGTCCAGATACCTGTGCCCCCCACCAGGCTTCTGCCTGCTAAAATTCCAAATGGACCGGGATTGCTTCCATACCACAGCTGCCCCCACCTGTAATCCTGGCTCTCTTTGGGATGCCAAAAGCCTCCTCCTAACTGGTCTCAGGAACCCTGGGAGTGTGAGTGTTGTTTCACAGGAAAATTGGGCAACTTCCCATGTCCAGTGATGCCGGGCCTGGGCCTGGGCTTCTGCCTGCTAAAACTCAGAACAGACCAAGTTTTTATTCTGGTTTTGTTTAACAGCGAAAAGGACCGCTATTCATGTCCAGAGCCGTGTTCTGGCCTTCAGCTTGACAAAATTCCAAATGGAGCGTGGTTTCTCCCAGCCCCAAGCTGCCACCATTTAGAAGCCTGGCTGCCTTTGGAGTGCCGAAACCCTCCTCTGTGCAGATCTCAGGAACCCTGGAAGCGTGAGTGTGGATTCGCAGGGAAAAGGCCATCAGATTCTATCCTGGGGCCTGTGGCCAGGAGCAGTCATCTACATGCTAAAATTCCAAATGGAGCACGGTGTCACCCAGACCCCAGCGGCATCCAGCTGTGACCCTGCTGCTCTTGGAGTGCCAAAAGCCTCCTCGTAGCTGATCTCAGGAACCTGGCAAGAGTAAGTTTTGTTTCACAGGGAAAAGGGCCAGACTTCGCGTCCAGGGACCTGTGCACCAAATCAGGCTTCTGCCTGCTAAAATTCCAAATGGACCGGGATTTCTCCCGGCCCCAAGCTGCCACCACCTGTAACCCTGGCTGCCCTTGGAGTGCCAAACGCCTTCTCCAAACTCAATTTGTCTTTTTGACTTCTAAATCGATTTTAAATTCTTTTCAGAAATGTAATTTCAAGTAAATTGTTCTGATTAATATTTGATCTTTGTAACTTTATAATTTGCCTCTTTGTGTAGGGTTGGCCTGTTCATTTTTAATTAGTTTAGTGGAGGGGGAAAATGTAAAATTTTCTGCTGCAGTAGTAATGGAATAGTACTACAAAATAGGAATAAAATACTAAGTACAAATATATTTTTATACTGATAGAATTGAGGGCTAATATTATATTAAATCACATTGAATTTCCTAGCATCCTAAACTGCTGGAGTTGATATAATAAACGTAGAAAAAAGGGACATGCTAAGCATGCCAAAGCATACCTCATATTTGTAGGAGATTCTTGCCTGTAAACGTCTCCTGACACTTGCCATCTCTGCATGTGTTCTTCACATCTATTTTATTTTCAGAGGAAGGGTCGCACGCTTCTTGGTGTTTTCAATTGCACCAGAACTCCCGGTAGAAGTCAAAGACTTAGATCCGATATCCTGGAACCTCTAGTCGGCACTGAAACAATTAACACGAGACTGGGCTGCTGTGAAGGAATTACTCCAGGATGAGGAGCTCTTTTTTGGTCTTCAAGCAGGTAGTAGTTTATTTTGTAACACCTAAGACTCTTCTTAAACTTTTTTTTTCTAACAGAGGAAAGTATGTAGTGTGACTCAGTATATTTGAAAAGTATTTTTTAGTGGTTTGTTAGGTGACATAGTGATCACTTCACTTTTTGAAGTAATCTGTATTAGCATAGTGGTATTTTTCTCAAGTATTTGGCTTAGAAAAGTTGAATTTCTCTGATCAAGTGTGTAGAAGTCTGTGAGCCAATAGCTCCAGCAGAACTCCCGGGGCTGCTTCTTTGGGCTGTAATACGGAACCCAGCAATATTCCTGCTCTGCAAACGTGGGAGGGAGTGGAACGGCAAGTGGCAAAACTGGACTTTGATCCTTCAATCCCAGAACACCTGGGTTTAAGTTCCATCAGCCAGAGGATGGAATGAACCCTGGTGCCAGCCATCCTGGGGGCACTGGACTGCTGTTACCATCTTCTCTATTATCTTTTGCATGATGTGATCCTCCCTTGATGAGAGAAGGCAGAAAATGTGGTAGGAGGGGGAGCTCATTTGGTTTCTGTTGACTCCAGGCTTGGGGCAGCTGCAGAGAGCTTTGGTTTCAAATAATACTGCACAAACACAGTGAACTTGAACCTCTTGGGCACTTTTGGATCCCTCTGTGCCACTCCTTCTCTGATCCTTTACCTGCGAGGTGTGGGCTCAGAAACACCTGCCCCTCCTGGATGGGTTTTTGTTGGGAAGGATGAATTAGGGAAACCTTATAAGTACGAGTGCCTAGCAAAAGACTTTGAGAATATGGAAAATATAAGCGAAATAGAAATTATAGCAATTTTCGACTGTGTGGCTGAAAGCAACTGAATGCCTGAAGGCCCCTTTGTTTAGATAATGTTAGATGCTGCGAATACCAAAAAGCAAACAGACATCCTCCCTAGGCATGCCAGGAAGGGTCCCAGATAAAATTGAGAGATAAGAAAAGCAGGAAAACATGGTAATATAGTGATTCCTTTCGGTTGCATGCCAATGTTAGAGAATTTGTATCTTGTATTAGATTGGTTAGTGGAAATTAGAATATTCAACATAGATTTATTGTATTGTAAACGGGAAAATATCTCTCTTACTCTCTTACGCTCCCTTCACTCTTGCTTTCTTACTCTCTCCTCTTACTCTTGCTCTATCCGTCTCTCTCTGTCCTGCTCTGAGCTGCAGCTGCAGTTCCTAGCAGGGCCTCATATATACCCACACCCTACCAAATAAACTGCAAACTTCAAGACCAGAATACAGAGAGTGCCTGAGTTTGTCCCAACCGTCCCAACGCAGTAATTCCCACAGGTTTTTGCAGGTACAAATTTATTTTCTTAGAGAAGCCATTGGGTGTAATAAAAATCTATGCAAAACGGGTGGTTGGTACACTAGCTGATAGTAGGTCTTGGGCTTTTCTTCTTTTCTTTAACCTGTTCTTAAGAGGACCTTTAAACTGGAAAACTGAAGGGGGGTGGGGTTGCTTCTCATTTTTTGAAGTATTGCTGTGGATTTAGGTATGTCAAGTGACACCACCAAAATAAGATTGGAAGAACTGAGCTTCAGGACTCTGCACTTAATTCTTTTAATGTGTTTGGGTGGGTGCAGGAAATGCCAAATCCCAAAGCAATTCTGTCTGTAACGTTAAGTGCAACATCTTTAAAGCCAAGTGCTCGGTGTGGGGTTTTCACCTATGTTTTTATGGTCTAAAGGCTTTTCTTGAGCCCCAAAAGCCACAAGGAACCTGCCAGAAGCAGACCTTCATTGCATAGCTGGGATTTCAATTTGCTCTTGGATTCTTCCCTCCAATCTTCTCTTGGGTTCTTGTGCCAGTAGAGGTCCTCTGACCCCAGAGCCATACAGGGTGTCTGTTGCCTTGATAAATGGGAATGAAGTTGGCCAAGTCTGTCAGGAAAACAAAAACATCCTGGAGTTTGTTTGGCCAAAGATGGACCGTGAAGATGTCTGTACTAGCGGTGGGTGTGAGTGCTGATCCTTTTGGGTTGTGTGGTGCCTCTGGCCCCTCAGAAGTCAGGGCAAGGCTGAAGGAAAGAAGGAAGCTGCCAGAGCTGCAGGTGGGGACAGTATTGGCTGTTTCAAACTGCTTGGTGCAGAACTAGAAGAACAGCTTTCCTCCTTTCTCTCCATCACTGAGCAGAATATTAAGATGAAGCTGCACTAAGCTGTGTCTTTTGTGGGTTGTTGTTTGGTTGGGGTTTTTCTGGCTTTTGAATGTATTTCCAAGTGGTGAAGTGAGGAGCAAGTTGCTGGGTTACATGATTTCTGATTGACATATCACAGAAATGGGCATCTGTGTGTGCATGTGCTTCCTAGCAAATCTAGATGTGATGTGGAAATCCTAAGGGAGGATTTCCAGCCTTGACTACATGTGACACAGGCTTCTGAAAATGGAACTGACCTTGGCAGAATAGCAGCTGTGAAGGGAAACAGAGCTAAAATACATGTAAGCAGAAACACCGGAGTGGTGCTTCTTGGTCCTGCGTGCACTTCGTGCCTCTGCCTGCTGTGAACACTTGGTGTTACAGCTCAGTGTAGGCCATTTCAGTGTTTGATGGGTTTGATTTTTGTGGTCAGTTAGTTCCTCTAAACAACTCCCCTCCTTTACTGGACACATCCCTGGAGTGGGACCAGATTCACCCTTACCCTGGAGGAATTCTCTGCTCCTCTGGAGAGGGGATGAAGCCAAGCGTGTGAGCAAAGGAAAACAACCAAATCGTGGGCATTATGTCCTCGATGCATGCAGCACCATGTGTTTTCCAAGTTCCCAGCACTGATGAATCTGAACAAGAAAATGCCTGTTCCTTCACTTCTCCAGCTCTCCCCCCCACACCTCCCCTGCTTCCCCTGCTCTTATCCTTGGTGTGCCAAGGTCCTGCATCTCCCTGGCTCTCCAGATGTAGCTCACCTTGTCCTGCCTGTGGCTGATAAAATATGGGCCCAAGATGCTTTTTACCAGTAATCCATTATTTTAAAGAAACAAAGAGCATACAATGTGGTCTTTAGGAAATACATCCAAATAAGGGACTCTGTTTTTCCTGTAGTTCTCTTTCCTGTTTTCACCTGGGCTTGAAGGATGGGCATGGCCTGTATTTATCATATGAAAGTGATGTTACTAAATTTGTCCAGAAGTTTTGATTATTACTATTATTACTCATTATCTGATAGAAAACAGTCTAATTTTGCCTTTCCCACGTTGTTTCCAGGTGCTCCCCAGGATGGATATCTGTGGTCTCAGACCACAGTGATTCCCTAGGAGGAAGGGGAGCCTTTGCCTCACCTGCACAGCTCAGGTGGATGGGACAGAATTGGTCTGGCCTGACAAGGTATGAACATCTGTCTGTGTTCTGGAGAGCCTTGAAACCTTTCTTTGTCAGGTTTTGGAGGGGTTTCTCTTTGGGATTTCTTGTGATGCAGCACCACGGGTATCCTTTTGTGTAAAGTCCAGTGCTAAAGGATTGAATAACGGACAAGTGGGGTCTGGGATGAAAATGGTTCTGTTCAAATTAAGGAAAGAATGCAATAAGAAAAATTAGCATCCTTTTAATGTCTGAAATAATTAGGAATAAAAATGCTGGAGAAGGGCACTCTGAATTGGTGTCACCTGTCATGGATAAAACCCCACAGCGAGCATCAGAGCAGAAGTGTGAGAGCTGGAATCCTTCTGCAGTGGACTTAATTTTCTTTTCCTCCTCTCTTTCAGGACAGGAAAAATCATTACACTCTGCCCATCTTTGCCAAGAGTTGTGGTGTTTGAGCAGCCAAAGCCAAGAGGCTTCAGCACCAGAGGTCTGAGCCTGGAGGGCTCCTGGTCCTGCCCATGATGTGGGGTAACTCAGAGAATGCAGGGTTCCTCTTTTCCTCCCTGCTGGGATTAACTGCCTAGGGAATCTGGGATCTGGGTGAAACTCCAGCTCTCCTGGTGTTCAGGGGTGCAAGGTCTGAGGGACTGCACTTACCCGTGGCTTTCCAGTTCAGCAGGAACAAGAGGAAATGGGGTGCCAGAGCCTTGTCCCGTCAGGCTTTGTTTCCCTCTGAGGACAGAGAGTCTGGGATGAGGTGAGATTCCTGGGAGTGCTCGGATGAGCAATCCAGGGAACAGGGAGTTTGGGATTGCCGCTGCTGCTGGAACCATTGCCTTAGGTCTGCTCCCTTTGTGCCTGTGACAAATGGGATTGGTGCTGGAGAGAGAGGTGCTGTTAGGAACAAAAGGTGGAGTGAATCCTCTCTGGGGATGTGCAGTGAAGGACTGAATAGCATGGAAGGAGAGTAATTATAAACTATATCACTGTTTCTCCCCAAATTGGGGTGGAGCAGTGATGGGGGTGGTTAGGTTTGGTCTGGGCCTGTTATTCTTTGTGCAATTTTAAAATTCTGTTGCATGATTTACTGTCTGGTAACTCTAACAAAAGTTGACAGAAATTTAGGTTAAGGATTAGAACTTGGGTCCATTCATTGCAAAAAATTTGCCAAGGCTGGAGGACTGGGGTGATGACTGCTCTCAGGAAAGGTTACTTATTAATACTGTGTCAGATTTCCCGCAGTGACTGTCAGGCCTGAATGGAGTTCAGAGAGTTCGTGCTCTTCTCACTGGAGAATTGGAAATAATTTCAGTAGAATTAGAAATTTTAGAAAAATCCAGCTAAAAATTTCACCTCTGTACCCCCTAGGTTTTCCCAGTTTTTCCCAGCTAGGAGCGGCACAAAAGTAAGGCAGGGCCATCAGGGAACAGCTGTAAATTCAAAGGCACAAACAGGAGATGTACCAGCAAAGGGCAGGAAAGGGGAGAGGTTTCAGAAAATATTTCTGTGGTCTAATTAACAATAATTTTTGATTCCCCAGTGAGAAGAACATGAACTCACGGCCATTCAGGCCTGACAGTCCCCTGCAGCAAGAGTTAAGCACGCATCCACAGAGGCAAGTCTGGCATCCAAAAGAAAAAAACCCAGAAGAAAAAGGTGATCTTTTTTGCTTCAAAGTTATTTCAAGTTCTTAAAGCCCAACCAACATTTGCTCTTGATTTTGGTCGGGTGAATCATGGGCAGTGGCCACGGGTCATGCCATTCATTTAGCTGAAAACCCGGGGTCATTTAGAGGGGACACAAGAACTGTTTGTGTAAGAAAATGTGAGGGGATGTCAAGGGGAGTGAGGTGGCATTTCTGAGGAGATTGCTGAGGTAATGGAAGGGAGCCCAGCAGACAATTTGTCTGGGAAATCCGAGGCCCCTGGGAAGCGCAGCCAAGGCTCTGCAGGGGTAGCAGGGAGGGCTCAGCACTCGAGACTCTCTGTGTCCTCCTTCCTCGGCAGCAGGCAGCCAGGAAGGGAGGAGAGGCTCTGTGCGGGATTAAGCCGGAGGGAGCAAGAGGAGGAGCGGCCTCGGGCTGGAGAGGGGCAGGAGAAAGGCCAAGGGAGCTCCCTGGGGCCACCAGGGCCTGTGGGGAACAGAATGGACGCTTGGATGACCAGTGGAGGTGAGGAGTGGATCTGAGTTCATCTACAGGGAAATAAGGAGGGGATACTCTGGAGTGAAAAGCTGAGGTGATGAGTTCACCCACCTTGGCACAAGTTGTGTTTGCACAAAGTGGGACCAGAGGTGAAGGTCAATCCAAAGTCAATCCTGCTTGACCTCTGAATTCCAAGATAAGTTTTACAAGCTGCCAAATGAGGGATTAAAAATACACAAAAATGAAACCGAGAGCATTAATGAGGTTCCTGGGAGTCCATTACATTGTTGTCATAGAATTCTTCATGAGTTTTGATCTTTTGATGACAACAATGCAGTTCTTTATTTGGATTAATCACTCTGTGGGATTTGGGGTTTATCTGGATTTTAAAGGCCTCGTGGTTGCCCTGACACTGCTCAGGAGCTGGTAGGAAAAGCAGAATCACAGATCCTGGTAGGCACAGGGTGTTTGTCCTAGAGTGGATTGTGGAGGAATTGTTTGGGACTTGGATTGTCCCTCTGGGTGATGCTAGTTGCCATGATTTGTATAATTCCGTATATTTGATCTCCTAACACTTCCCAGCCCAGGGGCTTGAGCTGACAGGGCCACACACAGATTGTTCTCTATTGCGGTGCCCAGATTTGGGGTTCGCTGTCAGCTTTGCTAGTTCCCATGAATTATCCCCATAGCCCCGAATTCCCTGCTCAATTCCCACTGCCATAACCTCACAGTGCCTCATGGTGGATATTCTCATGCAGAGCTGCCGCTTGAATGCCAGCTGTGCCAGGAACCAGTAGAGCTTCCAAGGAAGCTCAGCAGCATCAGAATGGGGACAGGTGTATATTCCAAAGAATTTCTATTTAAAACCCTCATCCCCCAGCCCCACTGATGTCCCTAGGGAGCACTTGACAGAGTTACCTGGATTTCAGCAGATTTAATTCCCCCGAGCTCAGGCTACACGTGATATTTTCAAGCAGGAGAAGGCAGGGGCTGGAGGCGCTCCTGGCCCATGCCGAGGCAGTCCCTGGGCCCACGAGAGGACATCTCTCCCTGCAGAATTTCAGTTCTTTCCAGAGCCTCAGCAGTGACTTATGCAAGTTATTTTCCCTCAGGAAAGGGATGGACATCCCTGCCTTCAGCGCGCCTCCAGTGGGACCCACCTGCAAAAGCTTTCCATCCCTTCTGCACTTCCAGCTGGCTCCCTGAAAAGCTCCTACCTTCATTTAAACAAAATTTCATCCCACCCAAATCTTTGATTTGAAGGCATCTCTGCAGGCTGTTGGTTGGGATTTAATATCTGTGAGAGAAGAGTGCCTTGGCTTTAATGCTGCTGCTGGATGATGGACTCAGGCTGGAAGGGAAGGCATTCAGGGTGGCAGAGACATACCTGGCAGCTGCATGGGAGCTCTGGGAGGTCAGAACCGGGAATTGCTGGCTGAGCTCCTCTGCAAGGGGCCCATGCTGCCATCACCAGGAAATGCCAGCTATTCCTTGAGGGGCTTTTGGGCTGTTGGTGGCCTCTGTCCAGGCTGAAGCATCTCCAGGTGCCTGTTCAGCCCCTGGCCCAAGAGCTGGGAGCAACCCTTGAGCTGTGTCCGTGCCAGTGCTGGCCGGGTGCTCCAGCGCCCATCCGCAGGATGTGTGCTTGACACAGGCGGGACACTGCAGGCACAGCCCCTCCCCTGCAGAGCGCAAGGACAAGAGGTGCTGGTTGCCTTTTGGGATCTTCTGGCCTCCTCCTGCCCCGCGTTTCCAGCCAGCCGAGACACGCAGAAACACCAAGGAACATTACTGGCAGCGAGCAGGAGACACCAAGGCCTCTGTGCAGCTCTGGGCCACAAAAGCAGCCCCAGCTTCAGCAGCTGCCATCATTTTGGCCTGGCAATATTCACCTGCAGGAAATGTCCTATTTACTCGAGAGTCAGATTTTAGGATCCCTCTCAACCCCACTATATCCTCAATATATCCTGTGATCTGGAAGTAAAGACAAAAATTCTCAGCTGAATTTTTAAAAAAGAGGTTTTACCATTGCAGAGCTTTTTTGAGTTGCAAAGCAAGGGGGAGCATCTCACCTGCAGGTGTTGGAGAAGCAGCCTGAGTAGAACCGTGCTCGGCCCCGGCCGAGCGGCTTCTCCCACCCGTGGGTGCTCCAGTCAGCCTCGTTCCACAGGGAGTGGCAGGCAGGAGCCCCACGGGTGTGCGGACACGGGGAAGGGGGAGCCAGGTGCTGCTGTCCGCTGAGGGCTGCGGGGGCTTTGCACACCCACGGGCAGTGCAGGCTGCACCCGCGGCATGGGGGCACCAAGAGCAGCAGGATTTGAGGCTCCCAGGGTTGGCACAGCGTTCCCCGTTCCACCAAGCAGTTCCAGCCGCTATCCAGCATCTGCACCAGGAGATTCTGCTGCCGTTCTCCCAGGCACGGTTAAGGGCAGAGCCCCGCCTCCTTGAGGCCACAGCGGGATCACGCCCGGAGTCCCACGCCCGCTGCGGCCGGAGCAGGAGCAGCAGCAGCAGCGCCGAGCTTGGCTCCAACGCCCATGCCAGGGTGGTTCCTGCTGCCCACGGCGATCCCAGTCCTGATCAACACCCCCACCTGTCCTCTGTCTTTGGCTCACCCACCCCGACCACCCCATCTGCCCCTCTATTCCTAGCCTATATGCAGCCATATTTAGAAGGTCGGGGGAGTGTCACCCAGCCAGCCATCTTGGTAGTGGGATGGCGCAATTTCCGCCCCTCCTCGGCACCATCTTTGTTAATGGCAGAAGCTACTTCCGGTCTAGCTGCCATCTTTGTTGTGGTAGACTTAAGGCCCCGCCACAAGGGAGTCTTTCTATGTCACCTGCCTGAATCCTGCCCCGACGCCGATCCCGTGCTCTCAGCGCAATTTTCCTCCGCCTTGTCCAGCGTGAGGATGGGGACGGCGGGGTCAGCAGTGCTGGAAATGGCTCTGACCACTACCCAAGTGGCAGCAGGCAGTGGGGTGGACGCTTGTCTCTGCCGGGGCCCTGCAGAGGCCTCCATCTTGATTGTGACTGTGCTCCCAAGATGGCAGCTCAGCTACCACATGCCTGACCTTCCAATCATGGCGGCAAAAAGGGTGGGAAATCAAGGACCCTGGTGGGTCTAGTGGGTTGCCTGCGCACAATGCCGACACTAATCCCCCCGGTGCGATTTTCCACAGTCTATCCAAGCATGCGGACACGGGACGTGGGCTCAGCGGTGCCGTCGCTCTGCGGGAGCCGGGCCAGGGCCAACAGGCAGCAGCAGCGATGGGGTCGCCTCTCTCTGCCTGGGCCCTACAGCGGCCACCTTCTTGAGTGAGGCGGCAGTCCCACATGGCAGAGTCCCAGTTCGTGGTCGCTTCCGCCATCTTGAGAGCAGCACGAGTGCAGTACCGCTCTCTGCCCACAAGGCGGAGCTTTGGAGACAGGCAAGGGATGGAATACAGGAGAGTCCCAATCCTTCAAAAAATCCTCCTGAATGAATGCCCCAAAAAACCCGAACCAAAACTGAAAAACCTCCTGCCTCTATATTAGTGCAATGGGTGTGCCAATGAGTGTGTAAGAAGTGTGCAATGACTGTGCAAATGAGTGTGCAAGGAGGCCAAGGCGCTGGCTCAGAGGCTGGCTGTAGTGCCAGGCTCTTTCTGCAAAGCGGTGCTTTGGGGATAGGCAAGGGATGGCAAAAAGGAGAATCCCAATCCTTGAAAAAATCCTCTTAAATGAATGTCCCAAAAAACCCTGACCAAAACTAAACAAAAAGCTGCCTCTAACCAAATGAAAATTAAAAAAACCCTTTTGATATTAAAAAAATAAATATTTTTAAAATATTTCTATTCATATTCATAATCTATATATATTTTGTATATTCAATTTCTATTATAGTATAGCACGTATAAAATATTATTATTTATTACATACATATCTCCATATTACTACTGTTTATTTCTATTTTACATATATCTGTAATTTTATATATTATATATTATCATGTTTGTATTTTTTAATATTATTTAAAAGCCCTGCCTCTAACCAAATAGAAACAAAAACCCCCTTTATTTTAAAATATATTTAAATACATTTTTCTATTTATAGTTTTGATATTTATATCTGAAATGTATATTTACATATCTATACTATGTATATTATAGGTTATTATAATAATTACAATAGCATTTATATTAAATACTACATATATACCTGTATTTTTCTATTTTATATACAATTATACTTACATAAATTTAGATATGCATATATATTTATAATTTTATATGTCTGAATATATTTACTGTAAATTTCGATATTTATTTTTTAGTCTCATTTATAAAAAACCCTGTCTGAACCAAATAAAAAACAATAAAACATTTATTTTAAACTATACTATTTTCATATTTATAATTTTTATAGATATTCTTTTATTTACATTATTTATATTATATACTATATATTTAATATAGATTTGTTATATCTGTTTATATTTTATATTTATACAACTATAGCTATATTTTTATTTTTATATTCCTTATATGTTTTCCCTGAACATAGAATTATTTTCTCCTAATAATGCAAGAAATCTCTCAGAAACAACCTGTCACCACTGAGAAACCTATCTGCAGTTTGAATTCCAAACGCCTCTACCAAATCAATCTCAGGAAGCTGGGAGTGGGAGTTTTGTTTCACAAGAGAAAAGGCCCACAGTTTCGAACCAGCAGCCAGTGGCCAGGAGGAGTCAACTGCTTGCTAAAATTCCAAATGGATCACGGTGTCTCCCAGACCCAAGCTGCATCCACCTGTAACCCTGGCTGCTATTGGAGTGCCAAACGCCTCTTCCAGACTGATCTCAGAAACCAGGAAGGGTGAGTTTTGTTTCATAGGGAAAAGGGCCACTATTTACAACAGTCTGCCTCTCTCGCAGTGTGAATTGAAAACGAAAGCTTTTCGCCTACGCCCTTTATAAAGAACTGCTCCCAGGATGAGAAAGTCTTTCTGGCCAGAGCTTGCCCCTGACGCGAGGAAGCTGCTATTAGCACGGCATTGCAGGGGCACTTCTCGCTCCTTGACTATGTGCTCAGCACTCTCTGAATTCGCTGCTAGCTCCACGGTCCTTCTCAGCTGCAAGTAGCAGTGCTCACAGTACATAGAGCTTCGCAAGGACCGAAGACCTGGAGGGACATACTGCACTCGAAAATGAACCAGGATTTCCTGTAGAAATATTGGTAGACGTGTTCTACACTGCCCCTTCTCGTCAGCCATCTTGTGCTCCTGCTGCTGCTTCTGCTGTGAGGAATCACTCCTTGAAAGACGAGCGAGAGCGTCTTTCTGGGTGCATTGCACTGAGTGAGAGCTCGCTAGGGACTTTTGGATGTAAAACTTTTTCCACCTCCAAAAATACATGGAGAAGTCTTAAAAGTTTTGGTTTTATTAAGAATACTTAGGTCCAAGTATTGCTGGTATTGCTGTCCTAAACACTGGTTTAGAACACAGGTTTCAGTCTGAAATTGACTGCTTGTTTCTGTCTTTTTGCCTAGTAGCAATCTAATTCTAAGGTAATTAGATGTAGGAAAAACATAAACTACATCTCAGGTTAGGTGGGATAATTGGCTCGGAAGGAAATGGAATTCAGAATTTGGAAAGAATCTAAAATAAGCTGATGTCACAATCCGAGATTCCCTTGGGTTCCAAATCCTTTCATTTGTGTTTTTGTGGGCTATTTTGAAGGCGGTGTACCATTGAAGCCATGATTTAGCTGCGGTGAGACCTGCTCTGCTGTAAAAGCATTATTTTCTCAGTGAGCATGGACAACAGTTAGAGTGTCATCTTTTAAGATTCCCTGCACTCCACTTATGGTGGCAAAAGCAGTGCCTTGTCTGTAATCATAAAAGTGATTACAGTTTCATTGCTTTGACATCATGTAGGATGCTTCCTCCATCTGCTGTGGTCAGCATTAAGTAACAGATTTCTCAGTTTCTAGGAAGAGTCTAGCAAACAATCACCTTGCTCCTTCTCTTGCATTTATTCATCACTGCTATGCTGCTACACAGACAGATAGTCTGTTTATGATTCAACAATTCAATGGGACATCAAGTAAATAGCAAAGCAAAACTTAACTACGGAAAGCACTATAAGGGCCAGAGATTAGCTTGGATCAATGTGAGGTTTCTGGGGACCTCCGGGTGCCTCTTGTGCACCCACACTGTCGGGCTACTTCTTCTTTTATGTAAAAAGCAAAGCGGCTAATAGTAGCTGTAAAGTTATTTATTGCAGAAGCACATCAGTCTCAAATGCAGAGTCAAAGCTAACAAAGTCCATTCCAGGTTCTAGCTCCAAGTCCCAAACAGAAGCAGAAGCTTCCCGTGGTCCCAGCAGGGCCGGAGGAGCCGGGCAGCTCCTATCTTCTTCTCGGGTGTTGATTTCAGCGGCGAAAACATAAGCAGAGCAAAAGCTGTGGCATAAAAGCAATGGCTAAAAGCAATGGCAAAGCTGCAGTGGCAAAATGCAATGGCAAAATGCACATGGCATAAAGCCATGGCATAGAGCCCCACCTCTCCCTGATGCATGTTCTTTTATAGAAAGTTTCCAACTAGCTAAGACACAAACTCGGACCACTACTTCTTAATCTATTAGAATTCTGGTTTCTTAGCACGCCAGGCTACGTATAGACTACGTTCATGGCCTATCTTGTTCTAATTGAAAAATGTAAGCAATATTCTTAACTCTAACTCTATTATGTCTAAAGCTAAGTTCTTGGAGCCTCTAAGAAAACACTAGCATGTTTTTCAACCTTCACTAGAACATGTACTACTTCTCAGGCATCTAAGACCTTTTACTCCCTAAAAGCACTTAAAACTTATTCCATTTACTTACTTATTTTCTCTCTCTTATGTTACAACCTAAGTCTTCATCTCTGCCTTATAAATGAAAGGCCTAATACACTTTAATCCATCTAAAGATTTCAATTCAATTCCTGCACTCTGATTTGTCTCTGAAGAAATCAGAGAGACTCCTGACTTACTGACTCCAACAGATCAAAACAGGTATTCTCCTAGCATTGTTTACAAACGAGTCAGCATGTGAAACAGAAGGCACAATGTAGTTTGGGCCTTGTTTTGGGCATGCCCGGAAGAAGGAAATTCTGATTTCACATATGGGAAAAGAAATGTTGACAGTTGAATGAGATTGTTCATACCCCAGAAAAGGTTGCTTTGAAAGGTTGTGGAAGTCCTGTTAGGAAACATGGCTTTACAAGTCCTTTCCACCAGGAGACAACAGCTGCAGAACATCTGGGTGTGCCAGTGTTGAGAGCACCAGCAAAGATCAAAGTGGAGAAGTTGGTGAACAATGGCAGTGGCCTGGGGGAGAGCAAGTGGGGTGCTGGCTGTGGGACCAGGGGAGTCCTGACTGATTTAGGAGGCGTGTGATGGTCTGTGCCAGCAAGCGGAGTAGTGCTGTGGCCTTGGCACACTGCGAACACTGGAATTCAGTGGGGTCACTGGGCAGGCTGAGTGTCTGAGCTGCTGGAGGGCCCCAGGTTGCCCACATGTAAACATCCAGTCTCACTCTTGCCAGCCACAGAAAGGAGCAGGATGTGGCTGCTGGCGATGCCTGTCATGTATATGTAGTGTATATGCGTGCTATCCCAGCCTGCTGGGAACACTTCTTCTTTGGGACTGCTTGGGCTGAGGGAGAGAAAGCAGTGGTAGTTTCTGAGGTTTTGAGTTTGCTCGAGTTTCTCAGGCTGTTTCTGGAGCCACCCAGAGTTCTCTTCCTTGACGCATTTCAAGTCCTGCTAATTTTCAAAATTCAAACAGACACAGCCCTAAGCTAGTTGATCTGACTTCAGAGCTACTCTTACACTGAGCTGTTGGATGATCTGATCTCCTGAGATGTCTTCCATCTCAGTTTATGACCTGGTTCTTGTGAAAAGTAGGATCCAGTAGCCTGGAGAAGAGAGGTTTCTGGAGAGACAGTATTGTGGCCTTTGAATACGTAAAGAGGGTATAAGACAAATGGAGAAAGACTTTTTAGGAAGGTTTGCAGAGACAGGACAAGGGGCCATGCTTTCAAACTGAGACTAGGTTTAGACTGGCTAAAAGGAAAAACTTTTCTACAATGAAGCTGGTGAGACACTCAAACGGGTGTTCCAGAGAAGTTGTGGATGCCCCATCATTGAGAGTGCTCCTTATCAGTTTGGCTAGTCTTGAGCAATTTGATCTACTGTAAGATCTACCTGGCAAGGAAGTTGGACTAGATGATCTTTAATCACAGACTGTTGTATGATTCCGTGAAAGACAGAATGCAATAAAGTTCATAATTCAGATTTTGGCGCAGACATATTTATTATTTCTCACTTTATGCATCATTGCAATGACAACTTGTTAGCTTCTGAAATGATTAGCTGAGATTGATTTCCTTCCTTAGTTTCATTTTTCCTGTTATTCCTTCACTCTTGGACTTTTTTTTTCACTAGATTTCCTCTTTCAGTAAACTGCCCTTAAGTATCACTTTGCTCCCCACCTGGCTTTATTTTTTTTCAATGACACCTTTTCACTGGTTCGTTTTGGGCCTTTGCTGCTTGAAGTCCAGCAGCCTCCTTGTCTGAGCATTATGGAGCTTTCTTTACAGCTTCATCACTATGCAAAAAGCCATAAATTACTGTGTTCCATCTCACATACCATCAAGTATCACACTAATATTCCCTCTGCTGAATAGCTGGTTGGCTTACATAGACCAGCCAAATACCAGGAAATCCAGATGGCAGCAAGAATCTTGTAGACTACTCCCGCTGTTCATTTAAATTCTGGAGAAGTCACGTGAGGTATCACATTCTCTTGAAAGAAGTGTCTACCATCTCGGACATTCTAGAATGGGCTATTAATATTGTCATGAGTTTCTGGCTAGACCTTTTAGTATGCAAATTCAAATGATCTGAAATGATAGAACTTCAAGAATTTTTTTTTTTCCCAGAATCGAAGTATGATGGAGTTCCATAGGGAGAATCTTAATCTTAGTTATTCTATTCCATCTCACATCATGGCTGGGGGCAGGGAGAAGGGAGTATCTTTGGGGGACAATGGGTTCCGGTGTAGTCAGTAAGCTGGGCAGAGGAGCCATCAGGTATTTTCTGTTGTTGGGCGGGGGGGGGGGGGGGGAATTCGTGTGAACTCTTCCTTTCTTGTACCCTGCCACTAGTATTGTTGTTAAAATTGTTTGTTTTCTCATCCAAGTGACAGAATCAGCACACTTAATGAGGGATGAAGAGGGAGCAGCGACCTCAGAACAGGAGGAAGAAGAAGCAGAGCCTGCTGTCCTCCAGAAGAAAAAAACACTACCAGCCAACTTTGCATCATCTGTGAACTTCCTGGGCGTGTACTCTATCCCCTTGTCCAGATCACTGAGCAAGATATTAAACAGGACTGGGCCCAAGACTGAGCCTTGGGGACCAGCTGGATGAACTCTATTTCCCACCACTCTGTGGGCCTGGCCATCACCCAGTTTGTCACCCAGCAAAGAGCCCACCCATGCAAACCATAAGCAGACAGTTTCTTCAGGAGAATGATGTGAGACTCATTGCAAAAAGGATCAGGGAGATGCCTAGGAAGAGTCTCAGGTGAATCCAGGAGACTATAGTGGAGGACTATTCAGTTTTCCAATCAATTTGCTTAAAAAACTCTACAAAACCGTAATAAAAAAACAAACAAACAAACAAACAAAAAAAGCAGACCAAACAAACACACAAAACCCCCCAACCAATAATCACCAAAGAGACAAAAAAAGCCCCCAAAAAAGCCCACCAAAAAACCCACCCAAAACTGAAAAAAAACCCCAAACCCAACACAAAAAATCAGGGTGAATGTTTTTAGTAACTTTAAAAATAACAAAACAAAACAAAACAAAAAAACCCCAGAAAGTCACATTTCTAAAGGTGCTGTCCCAGCCTCTTCTCTCAGCAGGGACGACATCCTGAAGTGGAGCCAGTTGGAAGAGAGCGGGACGGGGCAGCACCTGGGCCATTGTCACAGGACGGCCCTGTGGCTGCCCCATTGCCAAAACCTGGACACATAAATCAAACACAGGTATGCACATGTGCTTAGACACAGCAAAAATATATTTGTCTGAAAAGAATACTGGTCCATTTCTATCACTGGAAAGAGCATAATGCCTCGTCTCAGCTTTCTTTTCAGTCATTACAAATGTTTCGAAAATAAAGGAGTGCAGAAAATGGAAATATCCAAGATCAACATGAGGACCAGTAACAAAGATTCCATTTTTGAAACTGCATTGGGAATCCTCTGCAGAAATTGACTCAGAGCTCTAAGATTTACAAAAAAGACCAAGAGGATTGGAGTCAATACAACACAGTGTCTGCAGACTTCAGCTGGTTGCCTTGATTTCTCAAATATGATGGAGGAAGCACCTTAGCAACTACAGCTGCCAGTTCTCTCAGGGCCCTGACATGCCTCTGGGTGGGTCCCATGGTCTTGCATGCTCAGGTTCCTCAAGTGGTCTGAAAGCTGACCTGCTACTATGGGTTAGAATCAAGTCCACCAGTCCAATAACCTGAGAGATGTGGAAATAGTGACTGGCAGAGTAAATTGAGACCAACACTTGTTGAGTACCTCAACCTTCTCTTTGTCTGTTGTCACTAGTGCTGTCTGGCTTATGGGGGTGGGGGGGAATAGGGGAGGTGTGATAGGTTTCTTTTCATCTTCCTTTTCCCACTGAAATACCCGTAGGTGCCTTTATTATTCTTAGTTTTGGCATGCTTTTCCAAATTCAGCTTCAACTGAGCCTTAGCTATACTGATCCCATCGTCACACACTCGTGTTAACACTCTATTTTTCCCATGATTTGTCTCGGTGTGTATTGTCTGCATATTACCTACTTGCATCACATCTATTAATTTTCAATAACCTTCTGGCTTTAAATTGTTTTCAAAAAAAACCTTTTTGAACCTTTTCACCTCAGAAATTCACCTGGGAAGCCCCAAATCCCCAAAATTCACCCCGAAGTCCCCCCTGGGATGCTCAGCACTCACCTGGCAACTCCCAAAATTCCACAAACTCACCCCAAAATTCACGGGGGACCCCCAAATCCCAGGGCTTCACCCCAAAATCCCACCTGCAACCCCCAAAATCCCTCAAATCACCCCCAAGACCCAGTCCCCCCAACACCTCCCAAATTCACTCCAAAATGTCTCCAATCCCCCTCAAAACCCTCCCAGATACCCCCAAATCCACCAAATTCACTCCCAGACTCATCTGGGACTCCCAAAAATCACCAAAATTCCCTGGAAAATCCACCTGCATCCCCCCAAATTCATCCCAAAATTCTCCCACGACTTCCAAATGCTCACCTGGATACCCCAAAATCGACAGAATTCACCCCAAAATCCGTCTGGCATCCCCAAAACTCACCTGAGAACCCTAAAATTCACATGTATACCCTAAAATTCACCAAATTCACCCCCAAATTCCCCTGAGATCCCTAGAATTCCAGAAATTCCCCCTAAAATTCAACTGGGACTCCCCACATTCCACAAATTCACCCCAAACCTCGATACCCGGGATACCCAAAATTCCACAAATTCTCCCCCAAAATCAACCTAGGACCCCTCAAAACTCACCTGGATCTCCCCAAATCCCCGCCCCCCCCCCCCCCCCCCCCAATTCACCTGGGCACCCCCAAATCCCCAGAATTCAACCCAAAATTCACCTGGGACCCCAAAAACCTCCAAATTCGGTCCAAAATGATTGGCAACTTTACACACTCCGTTTTCCCACAAAAGGATCTAGAGCCCTGTGCGCTTCGTATACAAACTAAATGCAAAAAAACTTTCTATTCATTCTCAGCAAAAAGACATCCTATTCCTCCTTCTTTTGGACAAAACTGCCTTCACTTTCAAACTTATTATCTTGCTCACTTACCTGCATAATGCTTAGTCCCTGTTCTGCATGCTCATTTTCTTCACTTTTACAAGGAATCCTCTCCTCATCTTCTTCTTCCTCTGCTTCTTCCATTTCCTGTGCCAAGATCACCTGTTTCTCTGTTAGATTTCTTTCTCTAGCTGATTTTTTGACAACTGTCCCTATCTTCTGGCACCGCTCGCTCGAGAGAGGCGATTGTCCCGCTCTGCTCTGGGCTGGGACTGCGCTCTCCTCAAGCCCTGGGGGCAATTTTGGATGCCACAGCGTCAGAAAGACCTCAGGCTATTGGAGAAATGTCTAAAGGAGGGACACAGGGATAGCGAAGAGGCTGGAGGGAAAGCCATACAAAGAGTGGCTCAGGGCATTTGGTTCAGCTGCAGAGAGGACACTGAGCTCACACCTCACTTGGGACCTCTCAGCTCCTCCCAAGGGCAGCACAGGGACAGCTTTGCTCTCTGCTCTCTGCGACCAGGGACAGGAGCCAAGGGAATGCCAGGAGCTGTGTCAGGGGACGATTAGGCTGGCTATCAGGGAAAGGTTTTTTTCCTCAGAGGCTGGTCGGGCACTGAATAGGTTCTCCAGGCAATGGGCACAGCCCCAAGGCTGCCAGAGGTCCAGGAGCGTTTGGCCAATGCTCTCAGGGATGCAGAGGGTGGGACTGTTGGAGTGTCTGTGCAGGGCCAGGAGTTGGACTTTGACGATCCCTAGGGGTCCCTTCCGACTCAGGAAACTCTTCCCATTTTCCCCTCTTTCCTCTCCTTGCACAATGCTCTCAGCTTACTGTTCCACCGCATGTTCCACTTCTGAAACCTCCGCTACTTCTTTCCAGTTCAAGCACAGTTCTACTGGTTACAATCCAAAGATAGACAGATTGGAAAACAACCAAAAAGAAACACCTGTTTGGAATGTCGTGCTCTTATCTGCATCTCGAACTATGAAGTCGATTGTGCCTTGCAAGTTCTAAAAGCAAAACAACAACAAAAAACACCCGTTTTAACATAGGGATTTGCTTTCTTCTAAGAAATCCATATCCCTTCTCAAAATGGATCTATTTCAGGAAGAGATCATCTTGAATAGATCACTTACTATCTAAAGAACCTGGAAGACTCAAATCCGTAATGATAAGCCTGTTACCTTGTCGTTTTCTGTTCCAAAGGCAAATGCATTTGCTCAAGTGCCGTTTGTAACAAGGACAGAGCTCAAAGTGTGGCTCTGAGAAATGTTTTGGTTTCCCTCTCCTATCTCTATCAAAAGCACTTTCTTCAATGGCTGAAACAATACTTGATACAGTCTGAATTTTAAAGGTCATGAAAATTTTCTCCAAAGTGAAAAATTAATATAGCAGTCAGGTTTGAAACCAACGGGAATTTTTGTTTTACCTGTTTGAAGATTCCCTTCACACTAAAATGCTGGCTGATGGATACCTAGAAGAAATCAATTCCCACAAAATGCTTCTGGGTAAGCCATTACATCATCCATTACAATTTGCTTCAGTGTCCCGTTCCTGTCCAATTGAAGGTCCCTGTTTAAGAGACTCAAGTACGGAGAGAAATAAAATTTAAAATGACTACAGTGCCTTTAAATCTAAATCGAACTTCCTTATCAATCTCATAAAACCTTTAGGCTAAATGTTGCCATTGATCTGTTTCTACTGAACACAATCACGTCCTGGCTTGTTAGAGATTAGTTCATTACAAAGAAAGAAACGCACAGAAGTTAAAATATTTCCAAAGAAGCATTTGACATCCTTCCTTTTGGATGGGGAACCATTCCAACACTGCTTACATAAGAGGTCAAATGACTGTCTTCCATGTTAGTTCTGCACTGTGCTCAGCGGAGCCTTTCTGGTTTATTTGCCTTTGACTTGGACATAAAGCTGAGTCTTGATTCAAGAAAAAATCAATATTCACACTTGGTTTCATTTACACGGACATTGGCTTGGTCTCCTAAACAAAGAAAATGATGGGGAATTTTTGTAGGAGTTCAGATAGGTAACATTCTCTTTCCACAACCTGGCATTGTATTTTCACTTGGTCTCTTACCTCCGGCTATGTTTTAACGGCTCAAATTATTAGGAAGAGTATCAAACCTCCAGCTCTAACCACAGTCCCACTGCGAGGTGTGTGAAGGTATGTGCATCTGCCCCTCAGGTCCATACTGCTCTTCTAATGTGCCTCTGATCGAGCAGGTAGGAAAGACCTCCTGGGTGTGTGAACAGTGCTGCTTCCTCTATGGCTTCAGAGCTGCTGCTAAGATCTTCAGGAAGGAGAGCAGTATTGTACCCATTTTTAGATGGTTTTTAAAGTTGCCAGTGCTTGGCTGTCTTAAACATCTGAGTTCCTAGAACTTTGAATGAGATCAAATCTATGAGTGAAGTGATGATGGTGCAGACCAACTTCTGATTCCAGTGATCCAAGAATCTGCACTACTACTTTTACCTTCTGAATAAGGCATGGATGTGATGGTATGCACAGTAATACTGATGTGCTATGGTTTTTGAATGCTGGCAGTCTTTCTTTGTCCCATTCCTAAAGCGTGGGCATTATTTGCCTTAACCTTGTTCAGTAGGGACATTATTCTATATTCTTACATGAAGTGAAAAGCACTCTTTTTCCATACCTTCACACAACAGCATTAAAACAAGGCCTAAGTAGTACAACCAATATTCAAAGATGCAAAGCAAAGATGCTCTACCTTTTAAGTTTACCATACAAAATTCATACCTTGTTCTAATTTGATCTCAAGAAGAAAGGGTGTTCTCCAAATACTCCTTCAGCTCTTCCTCACAGCTCACCGTTTTCCTTTTTTCTAAGATTGTATCCAGATCACTTTCATCATCTAAGGCCACATTAAAAAGCTAGTAAAAATGGTTTCGTAGATACTAAAATCTCCCCAACTATTTAGGATTCAAGGAAGTTAATTGTGCACATATCTTCTACACCCAGAAGAGAAAGCTACCTCAGCAAAACTCATCGCCTATGAAAATCTTCCTAGATAATGAACACCTCTGACACTGCCACCCCAAGTTGGTGTTCTGAAACAATGAGAACCTCACATCCAATCAAACTCTAGACCTGCACAAGATCTCGTCATAGCAACTTGCAGCCACTTTCTACAGAAAGCAGCAGTGATCTCTATCACTGTTGCCATACCAACAATAAGACAGGACTGTCCATTCAGCATGAATCAAGCAGTTAGCAAAAATGCACCTGACAGAATGAAACTGAAGAGTAGAAATTCCCATCTAAAAGTCAAAGATTACATTTTTAATTTTATAGCAGGTATTTTGAATTTCAGAGGGCTCTTTGCATTAAGAAGTCCTGTCTTTATAGCACACCCTTGTTTTTATGTTTCTACCTGGATTATGGCCATTTAGCCGTCTCCTTCAAATCACTCCAAAGAAAAACATTCAAGTGGACAAGTTCTTTCTAAACTGCTGGAAGGTGAAATGAATGAGTAAGAGGATATGTAACATGATAAAAGGCTGCCTGGAATTTTACGACTGGTATCCAACATGGTGCCTTCTATCTGGAGAGTAAAAAAAAATCAGTCTCCAAGTAAACTGGTAAGAATGCGGATTCTCAAAACTTCTGTTTATTCTGGCACCATAAAGCACCAAATCACATTCTATCATTTATCCCTTTAGAAACAACTGCCCGACTTTTTTTATGTATAGAAAAGATTGGAAGACATTTGGGAGATCATGTCCAGCTATTCCTAAAGTCTGATCTTAAGCAGACTGGGCCATACGTCATTCATCGCTATCCTATGTATTTCAGATAGAAATGATCATAAAAATACAATCTATTTCTATTACAAATAATAAACACAAGAATTATGAACACTTCCACATGAAACTCTTCCACACCAAACTGTTTCTCTGGAGTGTTTTGTCACACTATGGACCTCTTTCTAAGGTGACATCAATAGCCTACCACGCAGAAGGCATTGCAGGTGGGAGCACAGGAAGAACAGACTAATCCCAAGGAGTGATGAAGATATATGTCATCAAATAAAAGAAACGTACATCCACGTGCTCCACTTCTTCTTCAAACCTACATTTTAGTTTCTCAGTCATCTGAAGCATGTTGGAGTGCACAACTTCAGCATCTTCTGCTGTGCAAATGTTCATATCTAACAGGGTCATCTGAAGGAAAAGAAGAACAAATTATTGACATGCACAGAAGAAATACTGTGTGGCTTTCAGAGAGCCTGGCTAAACGTAGTGTTTCTTTTCTTGTGATGGACAGAGATAGATTCAGCCTCCTACATGCCATATTAGATTAGTAAACAATACCATCTGGTTGGACACAAAGGGAGAAATTGAGGCAGAGGTGGAATTTCTTTCCCAAGAGAAGACAGATTTAGCACAAGGGCTGAGGCGCCTTGCATCGTCCACATTCATGTAGGACAGCACTCCCTTCATTACTGGCATTTGTTACGGCTTTTCCACATTTCAAGTACAAACACCAACTACTACCAACCAAAGGGATGGCTTACTTTTTGAAGAGAGTAAGGCGGAAGTTAAAAAGGAATTCCACTTGTTATCTCAATGTCTGGTGCATCCTCAGACGCATTTTACTCTAATGACACATTGGACCACGGCTATCACAGCCAAAAGCTGTGGCACTCAACTTGCACATCTGCCCTTTCTCCTGACATTTGCCCTCGACCAGCTCATACTGGATGCTCATTTTCTCCACGCACTCCACATTAGGGCTGTCTGAATGATACGGAACAGACCACAGTCAAAATTCCCATCTTTCACAGTGCAGTGTGACATGGAAACATGACAGAGGCCATGTGCTGAATCTCAGCACACGGAACAGATGCCAGCAGTGCCTACAGACACCAGACACTACCAGCCAAAGAAATCAAGACATTTTCATACACAGCTGTTTATCATTATGCTTCAAAGTAGCAAGGTACTTACAATCGCTACCAACTTCTTTGCTATCATACAGGCTACAAACATCCCAACAGGATGTGCTCTGGAGCAAGAGAAGGCAGACACAGAGCGGGAAGGCATGCTGCAAGGACACAGAGAAAGGAAGTATCTCCAATACTTCCCTTCTTCTTCTCCAAGAGTTAAAAAGGAGTATTTTTGTATGATTGAGAAGGGATCCATGTCAAAATTAACTTTTGATTTCCCCCAGATTCATTCTAACCGAGCCAGTTCCTGCTAGATCTCCCCATGTACTGGCCAAAGGAAAGCCATGCCACAGGCAGCTTCTTTGGCTCTTACTGCCACCTCCAAGCAACTGAGAAGGTATGTGGCAACACACGGAACAAAGAATAGAGCAAACATGCACTCTCAAAGCAACTGTCTGCCTCATCGTTGCCCGGGAGAAAAGAAAATATTGCTTGAATTCCAGACTGTTCTTAGGATTTCCCGACCTACCTAGACTTTTGTTTCAATTCTCCAGAGTTCTGCACCATTCGTTTCCATCAGATTTGGCATGTGTTGGAGGCAACAAGGTGCTATCAAAGTAGGAAACAAGAGTCAGGTATCCTAAAATACAAACCAGTCAGTACTTCAAATATAAAATTATGAATCTGAATATCCATACTACTGGGCTTTCTTTTATTTACAGCCATCTTGGCAATGAAAATAAACCTGAGATTGTTGTTGTTCAAGGCCAACTGTTTACTGCCCGATAAGGAACTAACTGTCATCTACCTCGTTCCTACATCCACCGTAAAAAACCTCCCTGTAATGATCGTAATGCATTGCACCCACACCAATGTGTCTTGTGTTCAGGATGGATATTCAAACGTAGCAACGTTAGATTTCTATCCAGACTCCTCTCTTAAATTATTCCGCAAATAAAATCCCACGCCATGGAGAAAAAATGCCTTGACAAAAGCACCAACTTCTAGCTCTCCACCCATCTTTGCCCATTTCTACTATGTTTCAAGATTTGTTTCTGCATTCCTCCATTTTTAGAGCCTGATCACCACCTATTAAGTGTAGCTGGGGCACTGAAAATCAAGAATGCAT
This sequence comes from Sturnus vulgaris, assembly GCF_052056855.1. NCBI lineage: Eukaryota > Metazoa > Chordata > Aves > Passeriformes > Sturnidae > Sturnus > Sturnus vulgaris. The sequence continues at coordinate 347,127 of NW_028276207.1, read as the reverse complement.
TTTTTCCATTCAAAAGGGCTGTACAGAAATAGATGTAGACCCTGCCTTACTGCTGCATTTAGCAATCACACATTGACAGGAAGCAAAGTGCATTTTGTAGCCAAGTCCTTCATTAACTCCAGCAACAATTGTTTTCCTTCATGCTATACCCTCTTTTGCCATACCCGATATATTGCAAAACCTTCAGTCTCTCTTCACTAAGTACCATCTGCTCCTTTATCAACTTTTCCATTTCCATATTCACAGTTGGGGGATTCTGTATTTCTTCACTTGCCATAAATTCTCTGCAGGATGGAAAGTAGATATGTAGAATGGAATCACATGATATATGTGATATCATACGTGGATTATGTAGAAAGAAAAAATGATCAAGTATTACTTTGATAGAAACCAAAAGTGAACGCTAGCCACTTTGTGTTGCTCATTGTCCAAAAGAAGACTGACAAATTTCTGACCTGAAACTCTGAACTACACACTTCTTTTGCATGAGCTTCCAGTCCTTGACTCTCCCTTGCCATTTCAGTTGATGCCATTTTTCTTTCTCAAGCTCTGATTTCATTCGATTCAAGAGTAGCTTGGCAGTTGCCCTCTCATTATCCAGCAGTGCTCTCTTTATATTCTTTGTATTAAAAAATAAAACCAGAAGTAGAAGCAGCATACAACAGGCAAAAACAAACCAAAAATTGTCTCTTCTACAGAAAATGAGGGGAGAAAAGAACACAAATGATAACCAATACCCTGCCAAGTAGAAATTTCTTCTATATTTCCGTGATTGATAGGCAGAAAAAATGAATTTCATCTGGGGAAAGAAAGACATTCTAGGAATATTCAGACTGCTATCTTGCCCCAGGTAAAACATTTACCATGGCCTTAGCGTTAATGAGCTTGTGAACATCAGCTGCCAAGAGGAAGGACATTTCCTCCAGTTTCACACAATACTTGGTCAGTACATCTGCTATCTGTGCAATCAAAGAATACAGAAAAGTAACAACAATGAAAAGCAGAACTCAAATATCAATTTCCCAAGTTAAAATCTACATGAACAAGACAATTTTTCCATTCAAGTGAATTCGATTTAATTAATTCATTAACTACATAAGTATCATTCTCACGTTCAAGAACAGAATTCAAAGAATCAACGTTGCTTCTTCTGAGACATTGAAGCCTGAGTAGATCCCAACTTCAAATCTAGTAGGACGCCATGAAAGCAATACCTGCTACATTTAGTACATGTAAACTACAAAGACATCTAGAACAGCTCTAAAAGATGAACAAACCCATGAACTTTGAAGGAGACGCTAGCAAGAAATGTGGAAATAGGCTTTATCTGCCCAGTGCTTTTCCCAAAAGCACGGGCACTCCTTGGCGTCAGTGAGAGTCTCTGTCTCATTATTCAGCAGCTGGCTTAGGGTAAAAAAGGATGCATGCAATCACTTCATTCCTGTTCATGACATAAACTTACTGCATCATCATGGAAGCCATTTACTTGGAAATATAGCCTAAAAAATAGGTGTCAGACTGGGTACATATCTAGATTGCTATGAGCAAAACCAATTTCTTTTTAACAGGAAAGCCATACAACATGCCTGCCATGGCAAATATTAGTCTACTAGCCCTGCACTTCAACGGGCAGTGAGCAGTTCATGACACCAAATTTACGTTTGGCAAGGAGACAGTCTATTTATTACAAGCCCCTAGTTCTAGAACCAAGAATTCAGGAGTTGCTCATTCCCAATGAAAATCGGTCCATTTCATACCTTTGGGGTTTTATGCTTCTGTTCTTTACCTGTCTTGAGTGTGGCTTTCTTGTGAAGTCACTGATGGGTGTTTTTCCAACACATTTCTGCTGATTACACGGTAATTGCATGGCATCAGCAGACATCTCTGAATGTCTCTTGAAAGTATGTATGCTTTTTACTCTTCCTAGAGGACCTTGTCTTCTTCTTTCCTTCACCCAAAAGGTGGGCTAAGTGAGCCTTCAAAGAACCATCATCTCAACAATTAGAATTCTTTCAAACCTACTGAATGGAGAACAGCGACAAAAAAATTTTAAAAAGACTAGTACGTGAAAGACAGCAGAAGAGAAAGGTAAAATTATGAATCCTACATGCCACATGCATAACTCTCTTCATTCAAGGCTATTTTCAAAATGAGAAAAAAAATCATCTTTTCCTCAGAGAGGAAAAGTGGAGTAACTGGATTGTGTTGCCTTGCCTACAGTTACCAGAAAAGTCAACAGCAGAGTTGAAAACTCCTGAAGCTGGCTAACCACACCTCTAAATGTTTTACTACTGTGTTATGATTCTGTCTTCAGTTAATAGAACCTGATATACAACAAAGAGATGGGAGCACATGGAGATGCATTGGAGAGCCTACGCTGGAGGTAACACATTCGTTTTTTACTCAAACAAATCCAAATTAGAAACGTTGAAAATGACCTGGGGCCATTTCAACAGCCAGCAAACTAACACAACCAACCTTTGGCTTTTATTCAATCCTTTGTTTGTTTTACCTGGACCTTGAAGATCTGTCTGCAGCCTTCCTCTCTGCAAATATATCACACTCGTCCTATTGAGAACCCATGGCTCATCACAGCTGCTTCGCCACGCCTGCTTCCAGAAGAACTGGCAACTACAAGCTGGGAGCCAAGAGATACAACACTTCACTTGGAAAAGGGCCTTCCATGAATCCTAGAATCCCAGAATGGTTTGGACTGGAAGCGACCTTAGAGACAGATACTCTTCTTCCCACATCCTGACATGGGCAGGGACACTTTTCCACTAGTCCAGGTTGCTCCATGTCCGCTCCAGCCTGGCCCTGGACACTTCCTGCCATGGGGCTCCCACACAGCCTCTTTGAGCAACATGTGCCAGGCCTCAGCACACACACAAGGAAGAATTCCTTTCCAATATCCCAGCTACCCCAGCCCTCTTGCAGTTTGAAGCTATTCCCCCTTGTCTTGCGAGTCCAGACCCTTTTCCAAAGTCCCTCCCCAGCTATCTTGGAGCCCCAGCAGGCACTGCAAGGGGCTCGAAGGTCTCCCTGGAGCCTTCTGTTCTCCAGACTGGACACCCTTAGCTCTCCCAGACCGTCCTAGAGCAAAGGAGCTCCACCTTTCAAAGCACCTTAGCAGCCTCCTACCCGTGAAACTCGATGCCACCACTGGCCTTCCGGGCCCTACGGATATCGCTTCCGGTGCCGCTCGGGGTCACTCCCGGCTCTCTCCCTGCCCCCCATGGGGCCCTCTGGCGATGCCACTCGGACACCACTCCTGCCGCTGTCAGAACAACAGGGGGTGGGGGACCAGCCCAGCCTCATCCACAATCCACAGTGTCCTCGGTGGCTGCTGCGGGCTCATGGCAGCCCACACACCCGGAAGCAGAGCTCCAAACACAGAGGATCATAGCCCCACATTTGTGTTCGTCTCTGCACAAGGCAGGCCAAACTTGCTATGCCGTGACTTTTCAGTTCAGCACGAGAATGAGAATACACCTGCGCCATGGGGGAGGAAACCTCTAAAGACTCCCTCATACATGGTCGCTCAACTTAATGTCTAGGCACATGCCATTCCTGAGGCTACGCTAAAGCCTTTTTTACCTTGCGGGTAAGAAATGCCATTGTTCCGGTGTGCAGCTAAAGGCGCAGCACAGGCAGGCCAGGGCAAAAGCTGGGGCAGTGCCCTTCCTCACACCTTCGCTGTGCTGTACTCCATGCAGCTAGAGCAAAGGGAGAAGGACGCGAGGAAGAAGAAGGCATTCTTAAAGTAGCCCTCTGTCAGAAGCCCTGAAAGGGCGCATAACACACGGTGTCTTGCTGCCCTCCATTCTACATACTGGCAGCTCCCTCTGCCGACTTGCAAAAGTTGCTACCAGACAGAGGCGGCCAGATTGAAGAGGCAGTGCCTAGGTTCACCTTCTACTTATTGCACGTAAGCCACGTCCAGCTGCTCGCTGCACTCGGTATTTACCTTCTCCGCGGCACTTACCGTGGTGCTGTGTGCAACTCGGCGCCTAGAAGTGACTGCCAATGTTTCCACAGCGGGCTGCAAGGGAACCAAGGAGCAGCACAAGCAGCAGTGCTTCAGTTTGCTCCTTCCGACTGCTAAGGGCACTTGGGAAGGCAAGGGAAAGGCAGCCAACTTCCTCTCCTAGTAGCCTGTAATGTGGTGCACACAAGCACGGGACTTGTGCGGCTTTGTTCTCCACCCTCGCCCATGCCTGGCGCTGCTTTCACTTGCCGGCGGCCAGAAGCCGCTGCAGGGGCGTCCCACAGCCAGCAGTGTGCCGGCAGCCAAGCACTCGAGAACGCTGCTTCTGCCCAAGTCTGCCTAGGGCGTGCACCTTTGTTCTCAGAGCTCCGTGCAACAGTCTGCCTCTCTCGCACTTCGAATGGAAAACGAAAGCTTTTCGCCTACGCCCTTCACAGAGATCAGTTGCCAGGACGAGAATGTCTTGTGGCCGGAGCTCGCCCCCGCCGCGAGGAAGCTGCTATTAGCACCGCATTGCAGGGGCAATTCTCGCTCCTTGACTAGGTGCTCAGCGCTCTCCGAATTCGCTGCTAGCTCCACGGTCGTTCTCAGCTACAAGTAGCAACGCACACAGTACATAGAGCTTCGCAAGGACCGAAGACCTGGAGGGACATATCTCACAGGAAAACGTGCCAGGACAGACACGTGTTCTACATTGTCCCTTCTCGTAATCCACTTTGTGCTTCTGATGCTTCTGCTGTTAGGAATCGTTCCTTGAAAGCCGAGTGGGAAGGGAATTGGCAAATTCTCAATTCTCAATGCCCAGAATATCGTTTTTCCATGGGTTTTTTGGAAGCAAAGTAAAGGATTCCAATATCCCCATGCCTGGAAGGCTGTTATTCCATTGGAATTTGAGAGCAGAACTGGAGGATTCCAAACTCCCAATGCCGAGAGTGCTGCAATTCCATGGTTTTGCTGGGAAGTGAATAGTGCAACTGACAGATACCATATCCCCAACACCATGAATGCTGTTTTTCTGAGGTTGGTGTGAGAGTTTAAATGAGCATATGGATGTTTCGAAAATCCCCAAACGCGGAATGCAGCAATTCTTTGGGAATTTGGAAGGGGAAGTGGAGGATTCTAAATTCTCCACACGCAAAGTGTCATTACTTCATTATGGTTTGATTGGAATTTGAGAGAGGAACTGGAGCATTCGAAATCCCCAACACAATAAAATGGTTATTCCATGGGAATTTGGAAGGGGAACATCAGGATTCTACATTTCCAATGCCTGGAATGCTGTTATTCCCTAAACTTTTGTGAGGGAAACAGCCAGATTCCAAATACTCAGCTCCCAGAATGCTGTTATTCCATGATAATTTGGGTGGAGAACTGGATGAAACTCAATTCCCCATACCTGGGTATGTGTTATTCCATGGGAAGATGGGAGGTCGTACAGATGATTGGAAATTCCTGATAGCTGGAAGGCCGTTACTCTATGGGAATTTGGATGCGGAAATGGGCTATCCTAAATTCCTGACACTCAGAATGCTGCTATTCCATGGGAATTTGGTGAGATTTCGGGAAAGGTTATGGGGGGTTCCAAATTACGGAATAACAGAATGCCATGTTTCCCTGGGAATTTGGGAAGGGAAGAGGATGATTCTCAGTTCCTGAAATCTGGAATGTTGTTATTCCATGGGAATCTGGTGGGAATCTGGAGGCTGTACAGGGCATTCTAAATTGCTCTCACCTGGAATCCCATGATTCCAGGGGAATATTTTTGGGGAGCTGGAGGATTCTGACCCTTGGAATGCAGTTGTTCCATAGGAATTTGAGTGGGGAACGGGAATATTCCAAATTCCTGACATCTGGAAAGTTGCTCTTCTTTGGGAATGTGGTGGGATTTGGGGTTGGTTTATGGGGGGATGTAAATTCCCAACACCCAGAATCCAATTATTCCATGGGGAACTGGGAGGATAACTGGAGGAGTCAAGGCTCCCACCAGCCGGAACGCCATGATTCCATGGGTTATTTTGTGGAGAGCTGGCAGATAATACATTCCTGATATCTGGAATTCTGATATTCCTTGTGAATTTGGTGGGTATTTGGGAGAGTCTAGGGGAGATTCTAAACTGCCGACACCCAGAATGCCATGATTCGGAGGGAAATTCAAAGGGGAAGTGGAGGATGCTCAATTCCTAACACCTGGAATTCTGTTATTCCACGGGGATTATGGTGCGGAGCTGAAGGATTTCAAATACCTGACACCCGGAATTGTCTTATTCCCTACGGATTTGGGAAGGGGATTGGCAAATTTGCACTTCTCAATGCCCAGAACGTTGTTATTCCATGGGCTTTTTAGAAACGAACTAGAGGATTCCAATATCCCCATGCCTGGAAGGCTGTTATTCCATTGGAATTTGAGAGCAGAACTGGAGGATTCCAAACTCCCAATGCCCAGAGTGCTGCAATTCCATGGTTTTGCTGGGAAGTGGATAGTGCAACTGGCGGACACCATATTCCTAACACCATGAATGCTCTTTTTCTGAGGTTTTTCGTGGCAATTTATGTGGGCATATGGATGTTTCCATAATCCCCAAAGCCGGAATACAGCTTTTCTATGGGACTTTGGACGGGGAATTGGAAAGGATTCTAAATTCTTAACAAAAAAAATATCATTATTTCGTTACAGGTTGATTGGATTTTGGGAGTGGAACGGGATCATTCGAAATTCCCAACACACGAAAATGGTTATTCCATGGGAATTTGGAAGGGGAACATCAGGATTCTACGTTCCCAATGCCCATAATGCCCTTATTCCCTAAACAATTGCAAGGGAAAAAGGCAGTTTCCAAATACCCAGCTCCCAGAATGCTGTTATTCCATGGGAATTTGGGTGCGGAACTAGATGAATCTCAATTCCCCATACCTGAGTATGCGTTATTCCATGGGAATATGGGAGGCTGTATGGATGATTGGAAATTCCTGATAGCTGGAAGGCCGTTACTCTATGGGAATTTGGATGCGGAAATGGGCTATCCTAAATTCCTGGCACCTGGAATGCTGCTATTCCATGGGAATTGGGTGGGATTTTGGGACAGCTTATGGGGGGTTCCAAATTACAGAGTAACAGAATGCCATGTTTCCATGGGAATTTGGGAGGGGAAGAGGATGATTCTCAGTTCCTGAAATCTGGAATGTTGTTATTCCATGGGAATGTAGTGGGAATCTGGGAGGCTCTATGGGGTATTCTAAGTTCCTAATACTTGGAATCCCATTATTCCATGGGAATTCCTTCGCTGAGCTGGAGGATTCTCAATTCCTGACACTTAGAAGGCTGGTGATCCATAGGAATTTGGGTGGGGAACTGGAATATTTCAAATTCCTGAAACCTGGAAAGTTACTCTTCTTTGGGAATTTGGTGGGATTTGGGGTCGGTTTATGGGGGATTGTAAATTCCCAACACCCAGAATGCCATTATTCCATGGGAATTTGGGAGGGGAAGACGAGGGGTCACGATTATTGAAATCTGGAGTGTTTTAATTCCTTGCAAATTTGGTGGGTATTTGGCAGGGTTTATGCGGCATTCTAAATTCTGTGCAGCCAGAATCCTCTATATCCATGGGAATTCTTTTGGAGAGGTGGAGCCTTCTCAATTCCTGACACTTGGAATGCCCTTATTGAATGGGATTTTTGTTGGGGAACTGGAGCATTTGAAACTCCTAATACTTGGAAGGTTGTTATTCCATGGGAAGTTGGGAGGGGAATTGGAGGATTCAAGATTCCCCATTCCTACAAAGCTGGTATTCCCTGGGAATTTTTGAGGGCATATGGATGACTCTAAATTCCTGATAACTGGATTTCTGCTATTCCATGGGAATTTGGTTGGAATTTGAGAGGGCATATGGGGGATTCAAAATTCCTGATAGCCATAGTGCCATTATTTCACCGGAAATTTGGAGGGGAACTGTAGTATTCCAAATTCCGAACAACCTGTATGCTGTAATTCCATGGATTTCATGGGAGTTGATGAAGGTATATGGAGGAGTCGAAAATCCCGACACCCGAAATGCCTCTATTGTGTGGGAATTTGGGAGGGGAGCTGGAGGATGCGAAATTCCCAATGCTGCACTGGTCTTATTCTGTGGTTTTGTTGGGAATTTGGAAGGGGAAGTGGAGGATTCTAAATTCTCAAATCCCAAAATGTCATTATTCCGTGGCAGTTTGGGGGGAATTTGAGAGTGGACCCTCAGTATTCATAATCTGTAACACCTGAATTGTGGTTATTCCATGGGAATTTGAGGGGGGAACTGGACAATTCTAATTTCCCAATTCCTGGAATGCTGTAATTCCATGGTTTTAGTGGGAATCTGGGAGGGAAGCAGGAGCATTCTGAATTCTCTATGCCTAAAATGCCATTAATCCATGGGAGTATGGCAGTGGAACTGGAGGATTCTGACACCTGGAATGCTGTTTTTCCATGGGAATTGAGTTGGAATTTGGGAGACTGCATGGGGGAATTCTTCATTCCCAACACCTGGAATGCCATTATTCCAGGGGAAATTAGGAGGTGAACTGGAGGATTGTCAATTCCTGACACCTGGAATGCTGTTTTTCCTTGGGAATTTGGTGGCATTTGGGGACGGTCTATTGGAGATTCCAAATTCTTGACAACTGGAATGACATTTTTCCAAGGGAGTATGGGAAAAGAACTGGAGGATTCAAGTTCCCAATACCCATTATACCATTATTCCAGAGGAATTTATGTGGGCAGCTGGAGAATTCTAAATTCCTAATGCCAGGAATACTGTAATTCCATAGTTTTAATGGGTATCTGGGAGGGGAGCAAGAGGATTCTAAATCCTTAGCACCTGGAATACAGTTATTCCATGGATTCATAGTGTTCCTCATGAAATACAACCCTGGACCTTCAAATCCAACTTTTCTCATTCAAATGCAACCTTTGACCACCAACATCTACACTGGACTTCAACCTGGATTATCAAATTCAACCTTTAATCACCTGGGATAGGATGGGATGGGATGGGATGGGATGGGATGGGATGGGATGGGATGGGATGGGATGGGATGGGATGGGATGGGATGGGGCAAAGCTGGATGCAGGCACCAGCCCTGAGGCCCAGCTCTGCCACTCACCCTCCTGCGCTGGCTGGAACGGCACCACCTCTTCAGTCTCCTGTGCTGGGGCAGCGCCAGGGCTTTCTTCCTCCTCTGTCACCCAGGCCAGCTTGGGCACTCTCGGGAGTCTCTGCTCCATGTCAGTGCCTGGATTGATGGCTACTTGCAGGAGAGATGCCTTGGAAAAGCTCCAAGTCAGCATGTCCTTCAGTCGTACCTGGAAGGCACCTGCAAGAGAGAAGCCTCAGGAAGGCTCCAGGAGAGCAGGTCCTCTGAAACAGTTAACAAGAGACTACACAGGCCTAGAGGAGAAATGTGAAAAGGGCATGGAGGTGACAACGGTCCTTGGGAACTGCCCAGAAGGAAGCAATTTCCCAGACATCTCAACCACAAACCATAAGAGAACTCCATGCTCTCCTTGGAATGACAGGTTGGTGCCAACTGGGGATATAGAGCAATGGATTGATTGTGAAACCTTTCTATGAATTGGTGACAATTTCTAAAAATGCCTTGATATGGAGCCCAGAAGTGAACAGGGCCTTTGAAGAAATGAAGCGTGAACTCATGAGGGCCCCTGCTTTGGGGCTGCTGATGTGAGTAAGCCATTTTGGGTATTCTCACATGAGAGATAGACAAGAGCTTTAGCAGTTCTGGCACAAGGCCTGGGCTTTACAAAAGGGCAGTAGGCTGCTTTTCTAAACAACTCCATACTGTGCCCAAGGGCTGGCCTGCCTGCCTTAGGGGAGGAGCAGCAGCCATCATGAACATTGAAGAAGCAAGGAACTTTACAACAGGACAAAAGATGACTGTCTTAGTGTCACACAAGCTGTCGCCTGTTTTAGATCAGAAAAGAGACCCAATGTCTGTCTCCCTCAAGGCTCCTAAAATACCAAGTATTCTCGGCTGAACCTGATGATACTGAAATTCAAGTGAGCAGTATAGTTAACCTACCTCTTTTCTGCAAGGGAAGTCGGAAGCTGAACCTGTAGTACACGACTGCCTAGAGACCATGGAAGCTGTGTATTCCAGCCAGCCAAATCTAAAGGAACAGCTGCTCCCAGCTGCCATGAACTGGTTCACTGATGGCAGCAGTTTGTGAGACAGGGAGTGTGAAGGGTGGGGTAGCCTGTGACTACAGTCTTGGAGGTCATCAAGTCAAGCCCATTACCAGCAGGAACTTGAGCACAAAGGGCTGAGCTGAGAGCCCTCACTCGAGCATCACAACTGGCAAAAGGAATAAAAGTTAATGTTTGGACTGATGGAAGATGTGCTTATGGGAATTGTTCATGCCCATGGAGCCATATGGAGGGAAAGAAGATTCCTGACTGCACAAAAGAAGAGCATCAAATATGCCACTGAAATCCTCAGGCTCCCCAGGGAGGTGGAACTCCCATTGCAAGTGGCAATTGTACATTGCTGAGGGCACTCTAAAGGTAACACCCTCCCGGAAGGTGGCAGGAAATTTGCAGATGATGCAGCTGGAATCGCTGCCAAAAGAAATGAACCACTTGTGGCAGCTCTAATACCCACTGCAGTATCAACTAAGCAGCCTGTAAAACACCAACCTTCTGATTATAAATGCATTAATGAAAAGGAAACTTTTAGAAAATGGTTGGGGACAATTAGACAACAGGTCAACTAATAATACCAGAAAAGTTAATGACATAATGTGAAATTGTACGTGGTAAGACTTGTAAGAAGAGCAGAATCCCTACAACACCACCTAAAAAATGAATTGCAGGCCCAGGCATGCAGGACATTGTTAAAGAAACATCACAATGTGTGACTTGTTTGAAGAATAATCCAAACCCGATAGGATTTAGGCTAGAACAAGGAGTTATTATTAGTGGAGGAGCTTTTCCTGGAGCCCTGTGGCAGACAGACTTTTCTGAACTCCCAAGAAAGGGGGGGTTTTGATATTGGCTGGTACTTACTGATACTTTCTCTGGGTGGCCAGAAGCATTCCCTAGTAGGACAAATAAAGCTAGAGAAGTGATAGAAGTGTTGTTGAATGAGATCATACCTTGGTTTGGTGCACCTAGAGAAATATCCCCTGACAGAGAATCATATTTCTGTGCAGAAATTGTGCAAGCTCTCAGCAAAGCATTAGGAATCCAAGGGCAGCTTCACACACCCTACAGATCACAAGCTAGTGGTCAAGTAGAAAACCTCAAACATATGATCCAAAACCAGATAGCTAAAATACGTCAAGAAATTAATTTATATTGCTGTCAAGCTTTACCTATTGCCCTTATCAGACTCAGAAGAAAACCTAGGTCTAAAGAAAAAGTTAGCTCATTTCAAATGCTTTGTGGCAGACCTTATGGATTAAATGTTACTCATGATGAAAATTTGGCTCAAGTTGGTCATCAATATGTCTATGAATATTTAATGGCTACAAACAACCAATTGCACCAGATGTTTAATAATGTGTTTGAGAATCAAGCGAAGCAGCCGCATCATAAATTGCATACAATTGATCCTGGTGACTGGGTGTAGGTCAAGAATTTTACAGGTGATCCTCTGCAAGTAAAGTGGGACGGATCCATCCAAGTGCTCCTGACTACCTTTACGTCCGTTTGAGTAAAGGAAAGACCTAGCTGGATTCACTGCATCCCAGTGAAGAAATCACCAATTAAACCCTGGACAACCAAACCTGTTGGGGACCATGGACTAAAATTGAAATTCACTCATAAACCATTAAATTCATATTGCATTTCACTGTCTTTTTCATTGCTTATACTGTCACTGGCCTTTGATGTTATCAGCCATGTAACACTAATAGGAACCACAGCTAATTATACAGGACTCGGGGATTGCTGGCTTTGTGGAGAAGTGCAACAATGGAACCTTCCCTTAACAGGGGTACCATCGAGCAATTGGTCAGATTTGAAGCCCTGTAGCTTACACAGCACTAGTGCTCAGTGTAGACAGGTAGGATCTTCCTCGGCAAAGCCCCTTTTCCAATTACTGCCTATCAACGAGTCAGTCACATACACAGGGCTGAACCACTCTGGAGCAAATCTCGGCAACTTTTCCAGTAACACAACTGAGTGGGTCAATGTCACTCAGCCAATGTGAGAAAACTGTCTTCTTGACAGACATAGTGGAAACGAGTCCGTGAGAATTAACACCAGCTGCAACCTTCCTGGTGCATCTTGGTGGCTTTTGGGAAGGGAATAGCATTAAAACATTGACCAGGTAACTGGACTGGCCAACGTACCATGGGATACCTTCTCCCTCAGTTACAAGTTAGAAATCAAACTAATGAAATGACAGGTAGAATTCAAGGACTGTGGAAGACTCACAAAAACAACACCCAATAACCCACAGGTGTGATACAGCACCAGCTTTCACAGTTTTGTTAGGGCATTGCTCCCAAATTCAGGAATTGCACAACTGGAAAAGGCCATTTCAAGCATCTCAGCCAAAATAGAATTGATTGCTAATTCAACAGCAGATGCCTTAAGAAGACTACAAACTGAAATAAATTCACTAAAAGAAGTAGTCTTTCAAAAGCACATGGTGTTAGATATGGCAACAGCCAAATGGGAGGAGTTTGCATTCTAATTTATAGCAGGTGTTGCACTTATATAGATCAGTCAGGGCAAATAGCAGAGGATATCCATAACATTTGGCAACATGCAAAAGTACTCCGTGAAGTGACCAAAGACATCTTGCATCTTGGAGTAAATACTTGCGGGAAACTCTAACATATTGGCTACCTAATCTGAACTGGCTAACACAACTTTTTGTAGGAATTTTAGGAACTGGAATACCAATCCTAGGAACCTGCACCAAGAGCCATTGTTTGTATGGTGTTGTAAACAAACTGCCACCATGTATCACAAGTGGGAGCAAAATAAAATGAGATGCAGGATTGAAACGGGTAAGTATTTTGAGACCACAACAAGACTGGAGTTGCAAAAGAAATTGCAAAAGCTATAAAAAAGGGGTGGCTTGATGCCTAGGCAATGAGATAATCTTGACTTCCACAAAAAGCTGTAGCTGTGCAGGAAGGAGTAGTTACATTAGAAAAGGGTATGTGAATGAAGCACTTTTTAAAAATCAGCAAATTGAGCAGAACAAGCTAACTGCAAAAGCTAACCACTGGCTATTTGAGCAGACAATCCTATAGAGCATGCCCAGGAAGCAGGGCTGCAAAGTTCAAGCCCGAGGAAGACTTATGAGCTTCCTCCAAGCCAGAAGCAATTGCATATTTCCAAGAGCTGGAACACAGCAGGCAGGTAAGATGTGAACAGTGTGTGCGTAAAGGCCTTTTAATTCACAGCTCTCAAAGAGAGCTCTGGGGCTCGCAGCTGGACAGAGATGCTCCTGCTCACACCTCTGTTCAAAGTGGGGGTAACACACCCTGCTGCAGGTGCTTGGGTTGGTCTCTGCAGGTCCAGGCAGATGCCAAACCTGCTCTTCACAGCCTTCTCCCTTCCCCTGCCCCTGTGCCAAGGGCAGCGGGCCTCAAGGACTGAAAGGACCACAGGGAGCCAAAGGGGGACACTTGCACCTACCGCAGTGGGAGCTCCTTGGGAAGCACTTTCCTTAAGAAGCAAGCCCCTTTCCTCCAAAGGTGTTTCCCCAAATGTGTAGCTTTCCTCAAGAACACCAACACACTATTCAGAAATGCTGGCAAGGCTGAATTAGTGCTGGTCTTTTTACAGAATGACAGAATCACTGGGTTAGAAGAGACCTTCAAATCATTGTGTCCAATCCATGCCCTAACACTTCAACTAAACCATGGCACTGAGTGTCACATCCACTCTTTTTTTATGTGCACCCAGGGACGGAGACTCCACCACCTCCCTGGGCAGACAATTCCAGTACTTGATCACTTTTTCCTAATATCCAACCTGTATTTCCCTTGGCGCAGCTTAAGACTGTCCTCTCGTTCTGTCAGTGCTGCTTGGAGAAAGAGACCAACTCCACCTGACTACAGCCACCTTTCAGGGCGTTGTAGAGAGAGATAAGGTCACCCCTGAGTCTCCTTTTCTCCAGGCTAAACAACCCCAGCTCCCTCAGTCATTCCTCATAGGCTTTGTGTTCCAATCCCCTCCCCAGCCTTGTTGCTCTCCTCTGGACATGCTCAAGTGTCTCAAGGTCCTTCCTAAACGGAGGGGCCCAGAACTGGACACAGCACTCAAGGTGTGGCCTCACCAGTGCTGAGTACAGGGGAAGAATAACCCTCCTGCTCCTGCTGGCCACACACTTCCTGATCCAGGCCTGCGGCCATTGGCCTTCTTGGCCACCAGGGCACACTGCTGGCTGATGTTCAGTCGGCTGTTGTCCAGCACCCTCAGGTCCCCTCCTGCCTGGGCACTGTCCAGCCACACCATCCCCAGCCTATAACGTTGCAGGGGTTATGGAGGCCAAAATGCAGGACTCAGCACTTGGATTTATTAAACTTCATTTTATTGGACTCTGCCCGTCCATCCAACCATTCCAGGTCTCTCTGCAGAGCCCTCCTACCTTCCAGCAGATCAACATATGCTCCCAGCTTAGTGTTTTCTGTAACTTTACTAATGAATGACTTAATACCCTCATCCATGTCTGTGATAGGTTGACTTAGGAAGAAGAAACTCAGAAGAGATTCTTCCTAAGGGAATTTCCTCTGTGGGGGTTGGGATACCTGCAACAGCCAATTAGAGAAAGTTAGTTTGCTCCGTGAACACACATTTTGAGGAAGGTAATCCAGAACTGACCCTCTTTGTCTTCCGGCGGCTGAGCAGGTAACATCAACCCGAGCTTCCCCCTCCCCCATGTGGGGGGGGGAGGCTCGGGAGGCCGCTTGGGCCCCGTTTGCCAACGAGGGGGACCCGATGGCCGGGGGGAGAAAAAGTTGTGTGATAAGACCTTCACGGCTTCCTCCTCCACGGGCCTGCGGCTCTGGCGTGGGGGGAGGCCGACTCTTGCTGCTGCCGGAGGGGCCGGGCCTGCCCGGGTGGCCATGAGCAGTGTGGGGGCTGCAGCCCAGCCCCAGAAAGGCTGATTAACACCTCAGCTGCCTCCCAGCTCGGCCTGAGCCTGGCCCAACTCTTGTAGTTGTGTTAAACTTTAACTCTTTAGTGCTCAGATAAGATTTGCAAAGCCTCCAGCCTTTCCTTTGAATATGAAAGGGAACAAGAAGATTTCTGAAGTCAGTGATGTAAGAGCTAAGTTTTTAAGATGGAAGGAGAATGAGAAGATGCTGAAATGGCTGAAAATCTTTTTGTGAAATTGTAGGAATGAACTGATGTACTGAATATTCCTATAAACCATGGAAAGAGACATGGGGGGATGGAAATGTTCCATTTAATAGATGATTTGACTAAAGAGCACCTGTGTTAAGAATTTCTGTCCTGAGAAAAGAAGAGGATTTTGGTTTTCTGAAGATGAAGCCTTAGCAGAGAAAAAGGAGACAGAGAGAATCTTTGTGGTTGAACATTTCATTCTTAAAAGTAATACCCCATGGAGCAGACATGGCCCACATCTACAACTTTGGGACGGCTGTAGAGTTGGGAGGAGCGTCACGGTTGCAGGTTCCTGGGCGGATGCAAACCGTGAAAAATAAAACCACAAGAGAACTGTCTTTTTAATTCTTGTGGGAAAAATCCCTACAACTTCAACAAGAAGAAGCTTCTCTCTCCAGGAGTGAACTGAGAAAGACTAAATTAGGCACTGACCGAAGTATTTGTTATATGTTTTTTTGTTGTTATGAACATTGGGAGAGGGAGGGAAGGAGTGATCTAAAAAAATCTTATTCTGAAATTTATTTTTTTTTTCTCTCTTTTTGTTTGTGTAGTTAATAAATTTTCTTTTATACTCTCTCAAGTTTTAGGCCTGCCTTGCTCTTTTGCTCCTGGTTCTGTCTCACAACAAGAAAAATAAGTTTATTCAAATTGGCAACTCAAACTCAAAACATTAATTTGGTGCGTTAGCCGGGAAAGTCAAAATTAAACCAAGACAATGTCGTCAATAAAATATTGAACAGGACTGGCCCCAGCACAGAGCCCTGAGGGACACCACTGGTGACTGATCCCCAGCTGGATGCAGCACCGTTCACCACTACTCTCTGGGCCCAGCCATCCAGCCAGTTCTTAACCCAGCAAAGAGTGCTCCTGTCCAAGCCGTGGGCTGCAGCTTTTCCAGGGAATGCTGTGTTGAGACAGTGTCAAAGGCCTTGCTGGAGTCCAAATACACAACATCCACAGCCCTTCCTGCACCCACCAGGTGGGTCACTCGGTCATAAAAGGAGATCAGGTTGCTCAAACACGACCTACCCCTCCTAAACCCATGCTGGCTGGGTCTGATACCCTGACCATCCTGTAAGTGCTGCATGATAACACTCAGTAGAAACTGTTTCATTATCTTACCTGGTACTGAGGTCAGGCTAACTGGCCTATAATAACTGGCCAGGATCCTCCTTCCCACCCGTTTTGTGAGTGAGTGTCACATTGGCCAGCTTCCAGTCATTTGGAACCTCACCAGTGAGCCAGGACTGCTGGTAAATGATGCAGAGGGGCTTTGCCAGCTTATCTGCCAGCTCCCTCATCAGCCTGGCGTGGATCCCATCTGGTCCCATAGATTTATGAACATCTAAGCTGCTCAGCAGTTCTCTGACTGCCTCCTCCTGGATAACAGGGGGACCATTCTGCTCCCTGATAGCATCTACAATCCAGGAGGACACTTGTCCAGAGGACAAGCCACCTTCCCACTAAAGACTGAGGCAAAGAAGGTGTTAATGACTTCTGCCTTCTCCTCATCTGCAGTTAATAAATTCCCTCTCTCATCCAATAGAGAACAAAGGCTGGACTTACCCTTCCTTTTACCATTAATATATTTGTAAAAACATTTTTATTCTCTTTTACAGAAGTTGCCATTTGTAGTTCAAACACAGCTTTGGCCTCCCTAACTTTTTTCCTACATGCTCTAGTAGCCCCCTTAAATACTTCTTGAGAGACCTGACCCTCCTTCCCAAGACGATACATCCTCTTTTTATTTCGAAGTTCCTTCAAAACCTCCTTGCACATCCAGGCTTGACATTTGCCTCGTTGACTCACCTTTCAGCACACAGAGGCAGTCTGCTCCTGTGCCCTCAAGATCTCTGTTTGGAAGCACGCCCGCCTTTCCTGAACTCCTTTATTTTTAAGGGCTGTTTCCCAAGGAACTCTCTGAATAAGTCTCCTAAGTATGCCAAAGTCTGCCCTCCAGAAGTCTCATGTAAAAGTCTTATTGATGTTCCTCCTGATTTCACCAAATATCAAGAACTCTGTAACTTCATGATCACTGTGCCCCAAGCGGCCTCCAACCTCCCCATCTCCCACCAGCCCATCTCTATTTACAAACTACAGATCTAATATAGTCCCTTCCCTGGTGGGCTGACTCACCAGGATAACAAGAAGTTTTCCTCCACACACTCTAAGAACTTCCTGGACTGCCTCTTTTCTGCTGTATTGAGTTCCCAGCAGATGTCTGGCAGCTTAAAGTCACCTACAAGAACAAGGGCTGATGATGCTGAAACATTCTCCAGCTGCTTATAGAAAAAGTTGTCCACCTCTCCTCCCCGGTTGGGTGGACGAAAGCAGACTCCTAGTAGGATGTCAGCCTTAGTAGCCTTGCCCTGAATTCTTACCCATAGGCACTCGACTTGATCATCATTCATTTCAATACCCATGGTGTCAAAAGCCTCCCTAATATAAAGGGCCACCCCTCCACTTCTCCCTTTCCTGTCTCTTCTGAAGAGCTTGTAGCCATCCAGTGCAGTGCTCCAGCTGCGTGAGTCATCCCACCATGTTTCAGCGATGGCAGCTACATCATAGCTCTGCTCTTGCACCATGGTTTCCAGCTCTTCTTGTTTATTACCCATGCAGCATGCATTGGTGTACATGCACCTCAGCTGGGCTACTGATTTCACCCCTAACTCAGGCTTACTACCCTTGGGCCTGCTTTCAGACAGCCCAGCTGCATCCCCTTCCTCCTTCAAACCTACTTAAAAGCCCTCTCAACAAGGTCTTCAAGTTCATGAGCTAAAAGCCTTTTGACTTTAACTGAGAGATGGATCCCATCTGATTCCAGCAGGGCAGGTACTGTAAAAGTTGTCCCATGATCAAAAAATCCAAAATTTTGCCGATGACACCAACCCTTGACCCACTTGTTAATGATGTGAGTTCTATTCCTTTCACTGTTTATCTCAGCCACCATGGGGACTGAGGAAAAGACTACCTGTGCCCCACTCCTACCAACCACTTGACCCAATGCCCTAAAGTCCCTTTTAATTGCCCTGACACTCCTCTTTTCAGTCTCATCACTGCCAGCCTGGACTATTGACAGTGGGTAATAACCAGAGGGCTGAATCAGCCCACGAAGTCTCTCAGTGATATCCCATACCCAGGCCCCAGGGAGGCAGCAGACCTCCCTGTGGGATGGGTCCAGTCGACATATGGGGCCCTCAGTTCCCCTCAGAAGGGAGTCACCCACTACAACTACCCTTCTTTTCCTTTTCATGTCAGAGGTGGTGATCCCTTTGACAGATGAATCGTAATGGGGAGGCTCATTGCGCAGATAATTTTCTTCTAAATCATCTAAATTATCTGGCTGACTCTCTAAATCCAGGCCTTCATACTTATTCTGGAGTGGCACCTGGCTAGGTGATGGGGGCCAGGAGGAATTTTTATTATTACCTCCCTGAGCAGGGAACCATTTCCAGTCCCCTTCATCTACCAGGTGCCCTTCTATTGCCTGACAGTGGGAGGTACAGGAGTCCTCTGACTCTTGTTGGACCCCTCTCAAAGATGGAAGGGCTGAACTCCACCAGTCTATCTCCCTTTCACTTTCCCTGATGCTTCTTGTTCTTTCAACTTCCTCCCAAAGCTCGGCCACCAGTGAAAGGAGATCGTTCACCTGTTCACACCACAGGCAGGCTTCCTCCACAACACCCCTTGAAACCACTGATAAGCTCAACCATTCCACACAGGAATGGGTCTGTACAGATACATCCTTTTTTGAGGGTTCCACTTGGTTACGTACACTTGTACCAACTGCAGGTAAAAACAATTACTGCGTGTAAAGACCATTACTAACAGAAACCCTAACACCAGCCAGGCAACAGAAACACAGCAGACAACACACAGCAAATCTCACTAGCAAGAAAACCTGCTCCCTGCCTGCTGGCCCTGCTGTGCACACTGCCGTACCACACCCCGAGAGATGTGCCATGCTCCTGTCTGCCAGCTCCTGTTCCCTGTGCTCCCCAGAGGACTCTTAGAATCAGCCACTCAAAGAGGAAGGAAGCCCCAACCCATTCCTGCCTGACTCACAAGTTATCCCTATCCTCTGCACTTCCCCACGTGTCTGCTTTGATGTTGACTGGGGAAATTCCCTTTTTTGTGGCCGTCCATTGCTGTGCTCAGCAGGGACACAGTTGTGGTTGGAGATGAGCTGCCACAGCCAGACACGCAGCAACTGGAGCATAGAATGTCAGGCTGGGCAGATTCTTTATTTCCAGAATTCAAAACTGTCTGAAAAGCACAAGGAAGCATGACAGTATCTGTGTATAATCTATTGGTCCTGGGAAACTCAGCTGCTGATGGTGCTTTTGTGCTACTGCCAATCCCTTCCATGACAAAAACTAATTCCTGGAGAGAGCAATATCATCTGACAGATACCAAGTGTTGCCACCAGTTGCTCCAGGTGCTCCTGCCATCAGCCCCTGTAGGAAGGAGCAGAGCCCCCAGTGCACGTGGGCTTTGGCTCCCTCTGGCACAGAAGCCCCCCGGGACACAGGTCTCTAGGGCAGGAGCCGGGCACCAGAGCTGTGTGAGTTTAGGATGGCCACCAGCTGGGACATGTCCCAAGGAGGCCGAGCAGTTTCTCTGGAAGGCCCTGTGCCCTTCCTGCTGCGGCTGCGTCGGCAGCACTGGGGGCTCCTTCTGCTGCCCTGAGCCCGCAGAGCAGGGCAGCATTTGCTGATGGTTTGAGCCCCTCCTAAATATCCTGTCGGGCTGTCTTATACAATTAGGGTGAGGGATTCCTGCCAAGCTGGGCCACTTTGGGTGGTCTCAGGGTGTCCCCAGGGCAGGTGGCATTGTGTGCAAGGGCCCTTTGTGATACAGTGCAGCATGGTCACTGTGGCATGGAACGGTGTCAAAGGACCCTTTGTGACGTGAGGTGACCTAGGAGCTGGCGGTGACACGGCCACACCACAGTGCTCGGAGCACGCAAAGGGACAGGACGCACCAGAGCGGTGCTGCGAGGAACCCCTGTACAGCACACTCGTTCGTGCCTGACCCGGAGCTTTTCCGAGGCATTATTCCTGCAGATGAGCTCGAGGCCAGACCACAGGGCTTGGTGGCCCGTGGCCTTCTTGAGGCATCCCTTTTGCAGGTGACCTTGAGGGCAGACCGTAGGAGTTGGTGCCCCGCAGCTTTTCCAAGGCATCTCCCATCCCTGCAGCAGGTGCCCTCAAGACTGGAAGGAGGGATTTGCTGAACACAGTCGTTGACGAGGAGTCTCCTATCCTTGTGGAAGGAGCCCTCGAGACCAGAGACAGGACCTGCTGTCCTGTACTCTTCCCAGGAGATTTGTCTTGAAGGTGCCTTCCAGGCACAACTGCAGGACTTGCTGACTCGGAGCTTTTCCGAGGCATCTCTCCTGCAAGTATCCATCAATCCAGGCACTGACATGGAGCAGAGACCCCCAAACGTGCCCAAGCTGGTCAGGATGAAGGAGGAAGAAGAAAGCCCTGGAGCTGCCTCAGCAGAGGAGACAGAACAGGTGGTACCATTCCAGCCAGTGCAGCAGGGTGAGTGGCAGAGCTCGGCTGTAGAGCTGGTGCCTGCATCCAGCTTTGCCCCATCCCATCCCATCCCATCCCATCCCATCCCATCCCATCCCATCCCATCCCATCCCCTGTGGACACACCATAGATAGGATGGAAGAGGGGCCGGGCAGACACCTCACAGTGGCCGTGCTCCATCCCCTGGGGCATCCCAGGGCTGGCCCTGCCTGGGGAATGCAGGGCTGGGCTGTGTTCTCCAGCCTCTCCAGCAGCCCCTCAGCTCTGGCTGCGCTCGCTCTTTGCCAGGTGCAGCCATGGACCCAAAACAAGAGCAGGAACCCACTGGTGGCCTCTTCCGCAGGACAGCACAGGTACCTGCAGCCATTCCCAGCTGGGCTGGGCCTGCTGTCACTGCTCAGCCAAGCGCCACGCTTGGAGCATTCCATGGAACAGCCCTGGCTTCTTGCCCTTCTCCTACAGCTGGTTTACAAATTCATCAAGAGAATTCATGAGGATGAGACCATGGGTACTGCGTTCAGACCATACCCACTCATCTTCAAAACCAAGACCAGTGCTGCCCTGCTGGATATGCTTGTAGAAGAGGGTTTTTCCAATCCAAAGCAAGTAAGCAGCCTGTGGCCAGGGCTTGATCCTCCCAGGAATTGTTTGGCCTCCCAAGCCACTGGGGCCTCCTGGTCCCCATAAATGTTTCAGGCCATCGCAGTGTGGTGGGAAGGGAAACACTTCTCTGGGGAAGCTGGGGACATTACTCCATCTGGCAGCTTTCCAATTCCCCTGTGCCTCCTTCAGGTGCCTGGCATAGTGAAGTACATCCACCAGTGGCTCATGTCAAATCAGTTTGCTGAGCACAGGCTGCACAGGACCCTGCTGGATCTCACTGAGGCACAGCCCGCTGATGTGGTGATGACTCTCCTGTGTGTGGCCCCATCGTGTGACAGGTATGGACCCACCAGCCCATCACCCTGTACAGCCTGTTCCAGGTGTCTGAGCAACAGAGAGTTCCAGGGCCCTCTGGCTGCTCCCTTTCCCAGCCCTGGCATGTCAGCTCCTGAGCCTGCTGCTATGCTCCCTACCTCCTCCTCAGGGGCCTGTCCCCACAGGGCTGGGCTGCCTGAGTACTGTTGGTGATGGGCAGTGGGCAGAGGCAGAGGTAGCAGCCAGCTCAGCACTCCGCTCCTGCCCAGGCCATGGTTCTGTGTCTGAGACTGCCCTGAGACAGAGCTCTGGCCCCACAGAGCTGCCATGACCCTGTGGAAGACGATCTTGTGCTCGCCCAGGACTGCGGAGCTGGCACAGCTAAGAGTCCTTGATGTGCTAGGGAACTGGCCAGAGCACAGCACATGCACCTCGGATGGGGACAGAACGGGTGTCTTTGCCCTGGCTGTGAGTTTCTGGAACTGGCCTTTGCTCACCCCAAGGTCACCTCTCCAGCAGCTCTCCACCCTCCTTCCCCCACTGCATCTCCCTGCCTCAGGCACTGTGCTGAATCCTGGCCTAGGGGAAGCTTCAGGTGCACCAGGCCCGGTGCTCCTCCTGCATCTCCCCTGGCCTCTCTCTGCCACGCTCAGGCCCTGCCACACTGACACCTCGGCACTGAGCGCTGTCTCAGGGTGCTTTGTCCTTTGCAGGCAACTCTGGTGATGTGGAAGATCCTCCAGGTGCCCTGTGTCCCACATGCAGTGACAATGCATTTCCCCCGCCTATTTGTCCATCTGCTCTTCCAAGTGTTCTTCAGCACTCTGGATATACCAGAGGAGGTCGATAACTTCTGGAAGGGATGCCAGGAAGAGCACGGCCTTGCCGCCAGCCCCAACAGGTTCTCCATGCCTATCCTTCTGTCCCTGACACGTCCCCAGAGAAGAAGACAGTGCTCCCAGCGTGACCTGAGCTTTGCTCTGCACACAGATTTGCAGTGCAGACCCTGAAGTCCCTGCTCTGCCAAATGCAGTATGAGAGTGTGGTGACTGCCATGGAGCACAACCATGGCTGGGACATGCTGCTGGGTGCTGACACCCACCTTTATGCTGTAGGTCTGCTGGCCAGGTGAGATTCCCTTCTCCTCTCTTCCCTCGGCATTTGTGCTCTGTGCTCCACTCAGTCCCCGTGGACGTGGGCCAGAGGCCTTGTCACTGAGGGATAGCCAAGCAGACTGGAAAAGGCTGAGAGAGGAGAGTGCCCACAAGGAGCCTCCTCCCAAATGGCCCAGGCCCCTTTTCAGGATAGTGGTGAAAGACCAGACCTCTGTGAGTCAGTCCTGGGAGATGTTTGTCCCCCTGGCTCACAGTCTTGCCTACTTTTACTCCTGCCAGGGAGATGTCCCATGTCTCCCGACTCTTGTGTTTCCGGATCTTTCGCTACCTACTCCGGCTTCTCAGCACACAGGAGCCACGCTGGGATCTGCCTGCCCTGGCATTCCTTGTGGAGGTGAGCCTGATGGCCAGCGCTGCCTGGCTGAGCTGCCTCCCAGCTCTCTGTCCTCTCATCACCACAGCTGCCTGGGATGGTGCCCGTTTCCCGTGCTGCTGTCTGGGCCCAGCCTTGTGTGGTTCTGGGTTCCTGCCAGCCAGGTCTTTTGTCACTGCCCTGTACTTTTCAGATCCTGGAGTGCCTGGACTTGAATGAACGCAGTGGTAACAGAGTCCTGCAAATCTTGCCACGGCACCTGAGGAGCGAGTGCAGGGACAGGCGACGCCTGGCGCTCAGGGCTCTTCTGGAGCTCACTGAAGATCCCTCGCTGGTGAGAAGGGGGCAGCGACTGAAGCTGAACTGGGCAATGCAGCCCCTTGGACATGGCTGAGCTTCGGGTGCTGGGGCAGCTGGTCCCAGCTCTCCTGCTTCCCAGTTCAACTGCCCGAGTGCTTTGGCACAGGCCTTTGGCCTCCAGGGCAGCAGGGAGGCATTTAACAGACTTATGTTCCGCACAGACTAAAAAAATGTGCTGCCTGATTGAAAGTCTTGTGGAGCTCCTGCGGGACAGAGATGGAGAGATAGTTACATTGACAGTTATGATACTCAGCTTTATCGTGTTGGAGAAGGACATGCTGATACCCAGCCCCATCGCCCTGCAGCTGGCTGAGTCCCTCCTGCCACTCTTTGACCATGTAAGGCTCTGCGCCCACAGCCACAGCCACTGGGAGTGGCTCGGACACTTTGTGCCCTGTGAATTTGCAGACTAGCAGCCAGCTCAGCCCCGTGCAGCCAATGCTGAGGGTTTTTTTTTTCTTCCCTTTATACAGGATAATAGCCAGGTGCGGCTGGTGTCCATATTGCTCTTCCGAACATTGGTGACTTTTCTAATGGAAAAAGAAAAAAAGGCCCTGAAGATACACGTGCAGCAGAGCCTGCTCCCACTGTTCTTCCACTGCCATGATAAGAATCGACATGTGGCAGAGGTGAGGACTTGTGGGCTGCTGGTGTCCCCCTGGGAGGGGGCTCGGCTGCCTCCCCATCTGGTGCCTGGCAGGCTGCAGCCTCCTCCCAGCCTTGGCACAGGGACATGAGTCCTGTGCTCTGGGCTGTGGGGCCATCTCTGCATCTCTGCTGCTCTCCAGGCCTCTCGGAAAACACTGTTTTGTGTGACCAAGCTCCTGAAGAGAAGCGACCTTGAAAAACTGGTGAAGAAGAAGAAGCTGTGGATGTTTGCAGAGTGCCTGGTAAGGAGGGCCTGGAGGCGCCAGGCTCAGCTTGGAGAAGCCCCCTGAGCGCGGTGCTCACTGTGTGCGCTTGGCAGCTGTGTCCCTGCCCAGTGCTGCACGCAGGAGCCACAAGGGCTCTTCTCCAGGCTCCTGTGGCCCCGAGCCGGGCGCCGACGGAGCCCCGGCCCAGCGGCTGCTGGCCGCGCCTCTGGGCTGTGCGGGCAGGGGAGGCCGGGGCGGGCCAAAGCGGGGAGCGCCTGGCAAAAGGACACAAAGCCCGGCCCGACCCTTCCCTCCCGCCGCTCTCTCCAGCTGGCAGACGACAGGAGCCGAGCGGCCGAGCACCTGCGCCAGGCCCTGCCGTACGTGCAGAGCCCACAGGAGCCCCTGCGAGAGGCGGCCATCAGGTTCATGGGTGAGCCCCGGCGCCCTCCCCGCCCCGCCCCGCCGCAGCTCGGCCTCAGCCCTGCCTGCTGCCCCGGCAGCAGCATCCGGGCCCGGCGCAGTGGAGCCCCGGCTACCCTCGGGGCTGCTGCCGCTATCTCGCAGTCGTGCCCTTGGGAGTCAGGATGCGGCAAGGGCCCGGGCTGAGCCCTGCCGGGCCACGAGGGCGTGTGGCCACAGGGCTGGCAGCGCCGCTGGCAGGGAGCTGTGCCGCTGGGCAGAGCCGTGACAGGCTCTCTCATTCCCAGGGCTCGCCGGACGGAGTTTGAGGAGGCAGCAGGAAGATCTGCAGCTCATCTGCAGAGGTGAGTGAGGGCAGCAGGCTGTCAGCGGGGGCTGGCAGGAGTAGCTGCTAGCCCTGGCCTGGCTGCGGAGGGCTCTGCTCCCTGTACGGACGGGGGTCGGCGTGGGCAGAGCACACCGAGATTTCAGGGGCACGTGGGGGATTCGTGGCCAGCAGCTTCGGGCTGATCTCATTGGCCACTGCTCCCTCCTGGTCATGGCTAGGGCGGTCTGGGATGGCCCTGGCATGGGGGTCTCTTCGTGTCCCCACAGATCTGGAATCTGACCCTGGCTCTCTTCTTCCAGCTCTGGAGGACATGGCAGATGACAGCAGCGCTGCCGTCAGCAGCCTGGCAATTCAAACATTATACATCCTCAAGGCACTACGGAGAACTCAATATTTCATTTTCGAGAATCTGCAAGATCAGTTCCGCAGGGCATGGAGGACACGGCCTTGTCTGTCAGATCTCGGCTGGCTGTGCTGCTGGAGTTCTTCAGAGAGTTGATCTGGGAGGCTCTGTCTGCCGATGCCACCTGAGCCAGGTGGATTTTCTTTATCTTCAAGACTGTTCTTTTATTCTTTTAGTTTTACTTTGGTATAGAAATATAGGATGTGTTATAATACACAGACTCCCAGGAGCTTTCTTTTTCTGATCAGGGTCTGCGTCGGGGGACATTGTGGCATCGGGGAAGAGGGGGAAAGGGTTCCGCTCAGCAAGCTGCCCAGACATGCAGTGTTACAGGGAAAATGTCCAGAAGCCCCTTGGCCTTTAGTGGTTATGCTGAAGCCTTTGTGCTGGTGACAGAGCGGGTGGGCAGGGGCCGGAGCTGCAGGGATCCCTTCGAGACCGGTGCCTGGAGATGGCCACGACTCCTGTCCCAGCCAGGAACCACCATCGGTGTCCTCCTGCCCGGGTGTTGCTGGCTGGATTGCTGAGGGCTCTGAGGTGCCTCTTGATCCAGCTCCATAAGCAGCCCCCGGGCAGATGCCTTTTTCCTGACACCTGGCTGCTCTGGTGCTTCCCCAAAGCCTCTTCCAGCCCTGCAGCTAAATCCCTCGAGGCTGGGACACCCCTCAGCAGGACAGTGGGGACATCCCCAAGGTGCCCAGGTTGGGCTGGCTGGGGACAAGGACCACAAGGCTCCTCTGCTGGGGCACATGACAAGGTAGTGGGCAGTCAGATGAACTGGGATTTTACCCCCAAAATATTCCCCATTCCTACCTAGATGAGCCAAGAACTGGAAACTGGGAATGAGCAAAATTCCTCATATGTGGTGGTGGATTCAGATGGAGGATTTGAAACTTGGTAGGAAAACAGCTGGAATTGGAGCAAGTTTATCTGAGAGGCATGAGAATGCCAGGATATGCCAGCATCAGAGCACTCGGGATTCCAAGGAAGAAACCATAAAACCCTCTTTTCCAGGAGATACCAACCGTCTGCATCATTCCTGGGATTTTTCCCGAGAGGAATTGCAGAAATTCCAATATAGCGGGGCACCAGGGCCTGAAAGGGCCCAAAGTTTTGGTTTTATTTGGGAATTTTTTGGAGTTTAAAATTTATTTTTTTTTTCCATGAAAATCCCACTTTTCCTTTCTGATGAGACTGGAAGTTGTCTCCTTTTAGTGTAGTGCTGCTTTTGCCCATCCTGCTTCTGCAATATTTTTAGAAACTTCTATAAAATGGTGAAAATACTGATGGATTGTGGCCTTTTTTCATTCTTGTTACTTGTGATGCAATTGCAGTGAAAAGAAGAGAAAAAACGATAAGAAATGCCAAAAAAAGATTAAAAATGAGAATTTTACCATGTATCAGGGTCTGGCTTTTTGTTATAAAGCTTTGTTTGTCTAGTGCTCTTTATGATAAAATAAAATTGTAGGAGATTCTGAGTATGTTAAAAAAACAAACAAACAACTGAAATTTGAAAAAAACAATTGAGAAGGTTCTAAATATTTCTTCTTTGTAGATTTTTTGGGGAGTAAATGTTTAGTGCTTTATTTGGTTTTGGTGGGAATTTGGAAGTGAAACAGGAGGATTCAAAATTCCCAACAGCAGAAATGCTGTAATTCCATGGGAATTTGTGTGGGGAAATGGAATAGTCTAATTTCTTGACAACTGGAACATAGTTATTCCATGGGAATTTGCTGTGATTTTGCGACTGCATCTGGCACATTCTAAATTCCTAACACCCGGAATGCCATTATTCCAAGTGAATTTTGGTGGGGAACTGGAGTATTCGAATTTTGTGTCACCAGGAATGCTGTTATTCCATGGGAATTTGATATGAATTTGAGGGGGCATATGGGGGACCGTAAATTCTTCAAACCCGGAATGCCATAATTCCATGGGAAATTGAGAGGAGAAATGGAGGATTCTCAGTTCCTGACACTTGGAATTCTGTAATTCCATGGGAATTAGTGAGGGGAATTGGAAGGTTCAAAATTCCCAACACCGAGAATGCCATTATTTCACAGCAAATTGGTGAGGAACTGGAGTCTTCAAAATTCCTCACACCTGGAATGCTGCTACTGCATAGAAATTTGGTGCCTTCTCCTTGTCTGTTGTCACTAGTCCTGTCTGGCTTATGGGGGTGGGGGGGAATAGGGGAGGTGTGATAGGTTTCTTTTCATCTTCCTTTTCCCACTGAAATACCCGTAGGTGCCTTTATTATTCTTATTTTTGGCATGCTTTTCCAAATTCAGCTTCAACTCAGCCTTAGCTATACTGATCCCATCGTTACACACTCATGTGTTAACACTCTATTTTTCCCATGATTTGTCTCGCTGTGTATTGTCTGCATATTACCTACTTGCATCACATCTATTAATTTTCAATAATCTTCTGGCTTTAACTTGATTTCCAAAAAAACTTTTTGAACCTTTTCACCTCAGAAATTCACCTGGGAAATCCAAAATCCCCAAAATTCACGCCAAAATCCCCCCTGGGATGCAAAAATCCCTATATCCAAGTGTTTCCCCCAGATGAAAGCTGCCAGGACAGACAGGTCTGGCTGCCCATGGCAACTTGGGGGCTGCCTCTCTCCTGCTTTTGGAACACTGGGGCTCAGTGCTTTCCTTCCAATGGAAAAGAACCCTCCTTAGTCTCAAGGTGTCCGTGGCCCAAATCGAGACGCAGCCACCAAAATACTGGAGATCCAAGAACTTCTCTGTGACAAAAGCTGCCACGACAAACACATCTGGCTGGCACGGCCTCCCAGGAGCCCCCTGTCTACTATTCTGCCTTTCAAACACTCGGGCTCTGTGCTTTCCTTCCTATGGAAAAAAGTCTCTCTTCTCAATGCAGAAATGGCCAAGATTAGGATTCTAGCTCTGAAATTGCCTATATCCAAGGGTTGCTTTCAGACAAAAGCTACCAGACGAGAGAGGTCTGCCTGGCCTTGGCTTCTGAGAGACACCTTTCATCTGCCCCTGTAACAACACTCATCCATGCTTTCCTTCCTATGGAAAACAACCAACCTTCTCGTCTAGATGTCCATGTCTGGAATTGCTATTCTGCCTCTAAAATGACATCTATCCGAGGATTACTCCCAGAGAAAATTTGCCAGCACTGTCTAATCTGACTGTCGTTGGCCTCTGGTGACTGCCCCTCATCTGCCCCTGCGACACTGGGGCTCAGTTGTTTCCTTCCTATGGAGACCATTGTGACACTGTGGGGACTCTGTGGCCCCAAGGACATCACTGTGGCCCTGCTGGGCTGCATCACGCCAAGGGCCCTGTGTGAAGTAGCAGGGCTTTGTAGAAGCAAGAGGCCACTGTTGCATTCCAGGGCCTTGTGCAGACCAAGGGCCCTTGTGATCCTGCACGGCACCGTGGATCCATGGAGACCATTGTAGCATTGCAAGGCCCCATGGAATCATGGAAACCATTGTGGGGCTCCTGAGAACCAAAGGGCCATTGTGTGTCGGAGAAGGGAGACGCGGACACCATATGGTCATCAGCAAAGTCTCGTTTATTGATACGCAGAGTGGCGATTAAATACAGTGCTTAATTAGCTCATGCATAGTGCAAAATCTGAGCTCATCATTGGTTTAGATGTGCGACTTAGCTAAGCACTTCGGCATTCATGTTTTTCTCAATTCTGCGTGCCTTCCTTATCTCAAGGACACTGTATCCGTGAGACTGAGGCCCACTTTGCTAGCTTCACTAAGTTGATCTGACTATGGCCTTTTTCTTCCAGCTATTCCTGCACCAGGCTCTCTACACTTCCCCCGTTTTCTTTTTGAGCTAGAAGAGTGGCATGCCTAGCTTTGCTGACAGTCTTTTGAATAAAATTTTGTAAGCAAGTTATCAAGCAAGGTAGCAATAAAGCTAAGCACAAGAATATACCTAACACCATAATAGCATAGCGAATGTTACCCATACGTTCTCCCGAGGCACATGCTGCATTGGAAAAGATTTTGTGCGAGCAAAGTTAGCAAGCATAAGCAGTGTAATGATCATCATTTTGATTTCTTTGGCGGCCTATTCTTTTTACTCCCTGTATTGTTCCCTGTTATCTGCAGTTGTTTCACCTTTTCTATACTTTGATTTAATACCTCCTCTGGGTCTGTACCGGGCTTAATTGGTCCTACCCGAGGCCAAGGTAGGTGTGGGACTTTATGTCTGCATCTTGCAGCGATAATGTGCGAATTTGCATAGATGTGCTGCCTCTTAATCCAGTTGGTAAGTTCCCACCGGGCCCAAGCTAACAGGAGCTGTTCTGGTGTTTCGTATAGGTTTCGTACCTGGGCATATGGCACTCCTGCTTCTTTTTCTAGGGCCCGACCCCAATTTGAATTTCTTAGGTCGTCACTTTGACACCTCCAGCACCACAAATTAAACACTGTTCTCTGTTCCACCCACGAGCAGTCCCCACAGCCCCCGCACTTTAGGGCTACCCAGGCTTCACACCATGACCCCCCACACGCACAACAAGGACGGCTGCTGAGAGGCTGTTCTTCCTGGTGGACGTGGCTCTCAATCCAATCAGCCCAATTCGGTGGTGGCTGCCTTAGCGCCTCACGGGCAGTGCTGTTATAGCGTCCCAAAAAGGTGGGGTTATCCATTCTAGTACCCGTGTCTCCCGCGTTTTCTTTTGTAGCTGTGTGAGTGCACCGAGTAGGTGGTTGGCAGTACTCCAGATGGTAAGATCGATGGGCGAGGAGATATCTCGGCAGGAGACAAACCCTTCATCGATGCAGCATATAATACCCTTGAGGGCTTCATGTTGTTGCGGGGTCACGGTTACGGGTGCGGTTGGGTCAGTTCCTTTAAGTAGTGGTCTGAGGGAGTCTAGCAAGGAGTTGGGTATCCCAACAATCGGCTTGAACCATTGCAGATCTCCTAGCAGTCGCTGTGCCTCATTTAGAGTGGTGATCTTTGTTACAAGCTGGAGCTTCTGCGGCCGTACGATCTGGCCTGTGATAGACCACCCCAAGTACTTCCATGGTGTGGATTGCTGTATTTTTTCTTGAGCTATTATGAGGGATGCCTTTGCTAGGGTGCTTTGAATTTCCTGCATTTGAGTGTCTGTAAATGCTGATTCTTGAGCAAAGAGGATATTATCCATATAATGATAAATAATTGTGTTGGGCCACTGTATCCTTAATGGTTGTAATGCGGCATCAACATACAGTTGGCACAGGGTAGGCGAGTTTTTCATTCCTTGTGGAAGAACAGTCCATTCATACCGTTTATCAGGTTCTTCTCTGTTTATTGCTGGTAGGGTGAACGCAAATCTTTTAGTATCTTGAGGGTGTAAGGCAATAGTGAAGAAGCAGTCCTTTAGATCAATGATCAGAAGAGGCCAATGCTGTGGGAGCATTGCTGGGTTGGGGAGGCCTGGCTGTAATGCCCCCAATTGCCTCCATTTGATTATTTACTGCTCTTAAATCGTGTAGAAGACGATATTTTCCTGACTTCTTTTTGATCACAAAAATTGGCGTGTTCCATGGGCTTGTCGAGAGTTTCAAATGTCCTTGTTGGAATTGTTCTTTTACGAGTTGATGTGCTTGTATTAGACTTTCCCTTTTTAGAGGCCATTGCTTAACCATTACCGGTTCATTGGTAGTCCAGGTGATTGGGATTGGGAAAGTCCAAGCAATGGCAATTACCCCAAAGGGTGCTCGTTGGATAAAACGACCCCCATCTGAGCCAAGATGTCCCTTCCAATTAGGCAATGTACCGATGGTGGTAATGCAACTACGGACAACACAGTCACCAAATCTTGTCCATCTATAGTGACCCTTACTGGAGGAGTTTTTCTGGCAAGGGTGAACCCTCCGACGCCTGTCACAGTATCCGTAGTTTGCAGTGATGGCCAGTTGTGGGGCCATTTTTTCTGGTGAGACAATGCTGGTATCTGCCCCAGTGTCTAGGAGTCCCATCATTTCTATTGTCTCTCCTGCATAGGTTAGTTTCACCTTCTTTTTGGGTCTGGTATGGAGATCCATTGTGAGCATAGCAATACCTGATGATCCGAATCCTTGGTCTCCACGTGGGGTTTGTCTTTGTGGTTGAACACCCCGGCTCAACTGTGGAAGTGGAATAAATTGAGCAATACGCTGACCTGCCTCAATTGTCAGAGGAGGAAAAGGAGTATAAACCATTATTTGTATTTCTCCCGTGTAGTCTGCATCGATGACACCTGGTAGCACAAACAGTCCTACAATGGAGCTCGACGAGCGTCCCACTATTAGTCCTCCATAAGCTTGTCCTTTGATATTTATCGGGCCGTAAACTCCAGTTGGGACTTTGACGGGGCGAGCTGTTATCAAAGATGTTTTTACTGCGGCTGCCAGGTCGAGTCCCAGGCTCCCTGTTGTGGCTGGTTGTAGACAGGAGATGGCGCTGATGTCACGGCGGCTACTTGTGTTCGGGCGCGGCTGCCGGGCGCGCTTCGCTGGGAGTTTTCCGACTTGCGGCGACAAGCTGACGTGTTATGCGTGTTGTTCTGGCAGTTTTGGCACCATACTCCTGGGGCACGGCACTCACGTCGGAAGTGGCCTTTTCCTCCGCATCTGTAGCAGCGCGCTGAGGGAGGTCGGTGATCACCCGACGTGGCTGGGGCCGCTGTAGAAGCACGGAGCGGAGCAAGAGCGGCTAGCACCTGTGACTGTGTGGACTCGGCTTGTTTCTGCAGCCCTAAGCCTATTTCTTTTAGTGCATTAACTAAGAAAACCTGTGCCCCTGTCGGCTGTAAAGCCATCCTTTCCAATGCCTCTTCTATCGTCCAATTGGCTGCTAAAGTTGATAATACCCTTTTTGTTGCCTCATTGCTATTCTGCAACGCACATTGCTTTAGCATCGCCCCTCTCATATACTCTGGGACTTCTGCCTTTTCAATAGCAGCAGCAGCCTTATCTACAAAGTCCCCAAAGGATTCATTTCTTCCCTGTTTTATCCCCATATACATGGGTATGCCTGAGCTATCTTTGACCTGACCGATGGCACTCCTTACTAGACGCATGGCTTCCCTAACCTTGTCGGGTCCTGAAATCATTTGAGCTTCTGTCCTGCGGTATTGACCCAATCCCATTAGTTCGTCTATGGTAATTCCAGCTAACGGATCTCCCGGGCCCCTCTGTGTTGCAACTGACTCCTGAACAAGAGCTTGCCAGTGGGCGTTAAATAGCAACTGCTGATGTTGCGTGAAAATCAATTTCACTATACTTCTCATATCATTTGGCAACAACAGGTATGTATCGAACAAGAAATCTAGCATCTGCTTAGCTGGCTCACTCCGGAAACCAAACTGACTCACTGTCTGTCTCAGCTGGGCTAGCAGCTTCCAGTCGGGAGGCGAATATGCTCCCACTTGGACGGCTTGTCCTTGTTGATTTATCCCCTGTGTATACGTGACGGGGAAAACCCAGGCTTTCGCTGCGTCAACAGCGCTCTCGTCCCCAGTCTCCAAGCCGTGTCTGGCTAGCATACTCCACGCCTCCCCCCGCCGTCTTGCCATCTCCTCCCACAGGTCGCTTTCTGCCCTAGGGACCGGAGCTGGCTCCACGGCGGGCTTAGGGACGCTGGGCTCAGACCGGCAAGGGGATTTTTCGCCGCCGGTCTGGGGCCCTTCGCCCTCGGAAGGCGGGGTTACTCCGCCTTCTGCAATTGTCTCCGCCGCCGCGGCGGAATCCTCCTCAAGCTCTTCTAAGGGGGGTGCCGAGGGCCAAGCGCAGCTAGCCATGTCTGTCATTCCTGCTGTCTCCCCAGAGATAGGTATTTCTACTCTGGTCGTGCTGGGTGCTCGGGGCTCATTATCGCCATACTGAGCATTTCTTTTATATGCCTCTACTGCCTCCCGAGCCGCCCTTCTCTCCGCCTGCTGCTTCAGTAATGCGTTATGAACTACCTGCCAGATCTTTCCCAGCTTTTTTGCTGTTTTATCATCTTCTAATACCGCCTCCCACAGTGCATCCCCTAACTTACGCCACTCATTTAAATCATGCACGGTGTGAGGATTAGAGAATAAACCTTTAGCATAACCCCAGACTAACAACCCCGGTATGTCCTTCCTGGGATTAATCTCTTTTAACCCTAACTTATCTATATGTACTATAAATAAATCATATGCTGCTTGCCTGTCCATTTTTTGTCGTCAGCGCTGTTGCAACTCTCCGGCTTCGGCAGCACGTATGGCCCAGGACCACCTTTATGGCTCCTGGGGGTGTCTTCCCTACGTCGTTTGACACCGACCCGGTTGCAGCAGGCCCCAACTCTACTTCACCGACCGTGGCGCGTTCTCCCCCGTTTTCTTTTTCAGCGACGGAGGCACGTCGGGGTTCACCATTTGTCGGAGAAGGGAGACACGGACACCATATGGTCATCAGCAAAGTCTCGTTTATTGATACGCAGAGTGGCGATTAAATACAGTGCTTAATTAGCTCATGCATAGTGCAAAATCTGAGCTCATCATTGGTTTAGATGTGCAACTTAGCTAAGCACTTCGGCATTCATGTTTTTCTCAATTCTGCGTGCCTTCCTTATCTCAAGGACACTGTATCCGTGAGACTGAGGCCCACTTTGCTAGCTTCACTAAGTTGATCTGACTATGGCCTTTTTCTTCCAGCTATTCCTGCACCAGGCTCTCTACAATTGTGACCCTGCAGGGTCTCATGGAAGCAAGGGGCCATTGTGAGCCTGCAGAAGCAAAGACAACATTGAGACACCGTGGGGCCCCATGGAACCAAGGGGACATGGAACAGATCTGGCTGACTTGGCCTCCCGGGGGCCACCTGGCAAGACTGGCTGATCCTGGAATGTTGAGGACTGCCTCTCATCAGCTCCTGGAGCACTGAGGCTCTCTGCTTTCCTTCCTATGGAAAAGTACCATCCGCTTTTGCAGGTTCCCACGGCTGAAACTGATATTCCCCCTGAAAAAGCACTACATACAAGGCTTGCTCCCAGCCAAAATCTGCTAGGAGTAACAGCTCTGGGTGGCCACCGTTTCCTGAGGGCTGCCGCTCATGTACCACTCTAAGGGTCGGTGTGAAGTTTCCCTCATTTTTGCCTCATGACCCTCTCAAGAAGACCTCAAGGACCCCCGCCCAGGTTGACTCTGGACAATGGTTTTCTGGCCTGCTTGAGGTGGGTGCTTGCCAAGGGACTCTTTGCAGGTGTGTTGTGCTCACTGGACTCTGCTGTCATGGTACCAGCTGAAGCCTGCATGTACTGCACGACCGCACCTGTCTCTTGGAGCACCACACAATGCTCCATAAATCTCCCCACCTCTTGGCCACAAGCCACTCGCTTTGGAAAAGGACTATAAAAGAGCGATCCTCTGGAGAAGACCCTGAGTACTCCCCACGGATGACCACCCTTCCATTGCCTGGCCCACCATGACGTTGGTCACGTCTGTTGGTAGCTATTTCCCCCTTCCCCTCTTTTTCTCTCTCTCTATACTCCGTTTCCTATATCTCTCCCCTCTATCGCAACTGAATTGTTTGGCATTCAATAAAAATGCATTGCTGTTGTTGAATAAACTGATTTGTCCCCCGCTATTTGCCTGCTATTACCTCTGAGATCAAACAATCCCTGGCCTGTGTTGGCAGATGGTGACACCCTCCCCCGCCCAAATCCCCCATGCCCCTGCTTCTCCCAGTTGATTGCTGATCGTGCTGTGACATGGAATGGAACATCCCTTGGGCCAGTCCAGCCCAGCTGTCCCATCCCTGTTCCCTCAGGAACACTTGCCCACCCCAAGCCCATGGGTTGGAGGGGCTTGCAGACACGCCTCGTGGGGGGAGCATTGTGACAAGGACAGGAGAACAGAAGAACATTTACACTTATCAAGGGCAGAGAACAGAAGAGCACAGCCTTGGAGAAACGCACAAAGGATGTAGCTGCGGCAAACAGAGCGTGCACAAAATGCAAGGAGAATGTCAGCTCAGCTCTGCAAGGCTGACAAAAGCAGAAGTTATACACAACAATAATATTGCCCTTCCTCAAAAGCGGGGATCAAAGAGCAGTCACCTAAAAAGGACAGTGCATGTTGAAGGCAGACTCCAAAGAACCATAGAAGGACTTGTGAGAAGGGGTGCAATTATGGCAAATAAATTCCAGGTGGGGTTAACTAATGAATACATCATCAGTGTGAGTGATAAAAGCTCCGATTGCCTGGTGGCCAGTGCATTCGAGTAGATGAAGGATTGCCCAAGTGGCCACCATGGTGTAATAAAGAATACCTGCTCTCAGATCCTCAAAACCGTGTTCAAAAGTTGCTATCCAGCAGATTTCAGTATCAGTGGTGTCCCTGACTCCATTATGCCCCTTGCACACTTTCACGAGGGCCCCTTGGTTCCACGAGGCCCTGCTGGATAACAATGGACGCTTGGTTCCATTTGGGTCTGTACTGTCAAAATGGCCTCCTTGGTTCTGCACTGCCACAATGCTCTCCTTGGTGCCACGAGGCCTTGGTGTGTCACAACAGCCTCTCGGTTCCATGAACTGCCATAGTGTCAGCACGGTCTCTTGGATCTGCAGTATCACGATGGACAGTTGGTTACAAGCAGCCCCGCCGTGTCACAACGACTATTTGCTTCAGGTGGCCCCCACAGTGTCACCATGGCCCCTTGGTTCCACGAGGCCTCGCTGCAGAACAATGGCCTCTCAGTTCCAGGAGGTTTTGTACTGTCAACAGTGCTCTCCTTGGTTCTACAGTGGCTGCTTGCTTCCATAAGGTTCCTCGGTGTCACAGTGGTCTCCTTGGCTCCATGAGGCTCTGCAATGTCCCAATAGCCCATGGTTTCCATGAGCTTCTGTCCCATCAACCATGTCCTTTGCTCCAGTGAGGCCCCGCAATGGCACACTGGACCCTTGGCTCCATGAGGTTCCATAGTGTAACATGGTTGCCTTGATTCCAAGAGGTTCTGCTGGGTCACACTGGACCCTTGGCTCCGTGAGGTTCCGTGGTATCGCCATGGTTTCCCTGGATCCGCAGTAGCACTATGGACCGTAGGTTTCATGCAGCTTTGCTGTGCTACAGTGGCTCCTTGGTTCCATCAAGTGCCACTGTGTAACAAGGGAATCTTGGTCCCATGAGGTTCTGGACTGTCACAATGCTGTCCTTGGTTCTGGACTCTAACAACGGACCCTTGGTTCCACGAGGTTCCATTACGTCACAATGCTCTCCTTGGTTCCACAAGGCCTTGCTTTGTCACAATGGACCCTTGGTTCCATGAGCTTCCGTAGTGTAACCATGGTCTCCCGGGATCTGCATTGTCACAATGGACAATTGGTTGCATGGGAGCCTGCTGTGTCACAAGAGAGCCTTAGTTCCATGACGTTCTGGACTGTCACAGTGGTCTCCCTGCTTCAACGAGGCCCTGGAGTGTCACAAGGGCTGCTTGGTTCTGTGAGCTTCCACAACGTCCCAATGGTCTCCTTGTTTCTGCAGTGTCATAGTGGACTCTTGGTTCCATTAGGTTCTCTAAATGTCACAGGTCTCCCTGGTTCCATGTGGCCCTGCTGTGTCACCACAGCCCCTTGGTTCCAGGAGTTTCTGGGCTGTCAGCAGTGGTTCCTTTTCTTCCAATCAGGCACCGCTGTGTCACACTGCACCCTGGCTTCCATGAAGTTCTTCAGTGTCACAGTGGCCCCTTGGATCCATGCGGTCCCATAGTGTCACCATGGTCTCCTTGGATCTGCATTGTCATAAGGGACCATTGGTTCCATGTGGCCCGGCTGTGTCACAGTGATGTGGATTCCGTAATTGCCTTCAGCGTCACAATGGAGCCTTGTTTCTGTGAGGCTCTCAACTGTCACAATTGTCTCCTTGGTTCCATCAGCCCCCGCTGTGTCACAAGGGTCCCCTTGGTTCCATGAGCACACCAAAGCTTTGCATAAACATTGAGCAGCACCTGCTTAACACACCTGGGAACATCTGTCTGCATTCAAAAGAGAGGTCACAGCTGAGAAAGGCACCAGCAGCTTCCATCTGCAACAGAGATGCAGGGAAAGGACAAGGACAGAGAATTCAGCTGCAAGACTCCGAGAATTCTGCATCCAGACATCATTTCTGGTCCCACTGTCCCTAGTAGAAAGGTGTCATCATTCCAGGCAGCCTGTACTCAGCATGTGCTTCTACAGTGGGGATTTGTCGTTTAGGAAACCTGCTCAGGCTTTTCCCTTCTTTCCTCACAAACAGGAATACTTGTCCCGGGCCTGGATGCAGGCAGAGCCCTGAGGAGAGCACGTGGGACATGGTGCAGTGGGCAGGGACAGCCAGCTGCAGAGTTCAGGGGGGAAGGGCTTCCGGTGCAGGGCCAGGGATGTCAGTCCCAGCTGGGCCACGTCAGACACGGTGAGGCTGGGCTTGGGGAGCAGCTTGTCCAAACAGGGTCAGCCTGCAAGGGGCTCATTCTTCTGTGGGCCCACACCTCCTAAGGAGACGTTCAGCATCAAGATCACCTGGGGAATGCCTAAGTTGCTTCTTCTTGGAACTGAAAAAGAAAAATTACTCCCTTTTATAACACTGAAAATCGTGAGCTGTACCTTGAAATCTTCCTCCTTAAGAGAACTCCAAAGGGACTCCAAGCAGCTGCACAAGGCCTGGAGACTGGAAGACATTGGAAAGAAGACAAAGAGCTCCTGAGGGTTTTCTGTATTTTAATGATCCCCAACGGTGGATTTGGGGCTGAGTCCAGGAGCCCCAGGCACTGAGAGAAGGTTGAAGAAGCTGCTCAAGGAGTCAGAAGCAAAACTCCAAGTCCCTTGAAGCATCAGTGGCCCCACTGAGGGCAGGGACTGCCAAAGGCTCCCCAGGGAGTGGTGAGAGCAGATCCTTGAGGCCAGGATTGCAGGAGCCCGAGGCTGTGAGCAGGGAACTGCAATGCTGAGCAAGGCCTGGGCTGGTTGGAGGAAGCAGAAAGGCCAAGGCCTGAGCCCAGGCCTGGGCCAGCAGGGCCTGTCCCTCACAGGTGGCTCGGGGCTGTTCCTGGGGCACTGGGACGGGAGAGGCAGCAAGGACAAATGTCATCAGGCTGTGTGACACTCCAGATGCTCATGGAACCAAGGGCCAGTGTGACACAGCAGGGCCTGATGGAAACAAGAGGCCGTGCTGAGCCTGCGCGCCTGTAACACCGCAGAACACTGAAATGCTGAGGGTGAGCAAAGGTTCCTTTCCTCGAGTTTGGTGCAGAGTAGAAACCCCAGCCAGATATTCTCAAGAGGTCAAAACGACACAAAAGTGTACTGGAAAAATACAGAAAACCGAGCTCCTTTGGCAAATGATTTCATACAACATCCAATTCAACGTGCAACACTTAGCGTAGCAGGAACATCATTAACTCAGCCCATGTAAGATGGAAACCTTTAGGCATAAAAATGTTAAACTACCCAAAAACATTCCAGTAAAAGAGGATAAGAAGGTTAAAAGAGAAAAAAGAGACAGAAAGACAGAAGATCTCCAGATAGATATGCAGAGAGCTACCAGCTGCTAGGCTTCCAGTGTGGCTGAGACACAGACCCAGGAGATTTCAGGATTCAGACCAGGGCTTGACGTCATGCCCGATTTTTTCAATTCCCTAGCGTTTTGTAAGCTCTCCTCTTTTCGGGGACATCTGCTTTCTTCCCACTCACTGCTGTGTTTCATTGCCTTTGTGTGGGATTGATTGACAGCTCGGCCAATCAGAGCTGGGTGGGCGCTACCCCTGCTGTGTGATTGGCAGATCTGCCAGGCTGGGGGCGGGGCTCTGTCCCACCTCATTCCAAGGTCTGTCCCAGCCCCAGCCCCACTCGGCCATTCCGAGCATCCCGAGGGCTCTGGGGACATTGATGTCATCCAGCCTCTGACAGCGACCATGGGGACACTGCGGAACCTCATGGAACCAAAGAGACCATTTTGACACTCTGGTGCCTCATGCAATCAGGGGCACCTTTGTGAGACTCAGGACCCCAGTGGAACCAAGGGTCAGTGATGAAGCTGTGCGGCCCAGAGAACCAAGGAGCCTTTGTTACACAGCAGGGCCACATGGAGCCCAGGGGCCTTGGTGACTCTGCAGGACCTTAGGGAAGCAAGGGGCCATTGTTATCACTACTGAAGCAGGGAGAATATTGTGACAAGGAGAATATCGGGACACTACAGGGACTCCTGGAATCAAGGAGAACATTGTGACCCTGTGAGGCCCCATGGAACCAAGGCAACATGGAACAGGTCTGGCTGGCTGGGCCTCCCGGGGGCCACCTGGCAAGACTGGCTGATCCTGGAATGTTGAGGACTGCCTCTCCTCAGCTCCTGGAGCACTGAGGCTCTGTGCTTTCCTTCCTATGGAAAAGTACCATCCCCTTTTGCAGGTTCCCACGGCTGAAACTGATATTCCCCCTGAAAAAGCACTACATACAAGGCTTGCTCCCAGCCAAAATCTGCTAGGAGTAACAGCTCTGGGTGGCCACCGTTTCCTGAGGGCTGCCTCTCATCTACCACTCTAAGGGTCGGTGTGAAGTTTCCCTCATTTTTGCCTCATGACCCTCTCAAGAAGACCTCAAGGACCCCCGCCCAGGTTGACTCTGGACAATGATTTTCTGGCCTGCTTGAGGTGGGTGCTTGCCAAGGGACTCTTTGCAGGTGTGTTGTGCTCACTGGACTCTGCTGTCATGGTACCAGCTGAAGCCTGCATGTACTGCACGACCGCACCTGTCTCTTGGAGCACCACACAATGCTCCATAAATCTCCCCACCTCTTGGCCACAAGCCACTCGCTTTGGAAAAGGACTATGAAAGAGCGATCCTCTGGAGAAGACCCTGAGTACTCCCCACGGATGACCACCCTTCCATTGCCTGGCCCACCATGACGTTGGTCTCGTCTGTTGGTAGCTATTTCCCCCTTCCCCTCTTTTTCTCTCTCTATACTCCATTTCCTATATCTCTCCCCTCTAGCGCAACTGAATTGTTTGGCATTCAATAAAAATGCATTGCTGTTGTTGAATAAACTGATTTGTCCCCCGCTATTTACCTGTTTGCACCTCTGAGATCGAACAATCCTCAGCCTGTGTTGGCAGATGGTGACACACCCCCACCCCACCCCCCCCCATCCCCCATGCCCCTGCTTCTCCCAGTTGATTGCTGATCGTGGTGTGACATGGAATGGAACATCCCTTGGGCCAGTCCAGCCCAGCTGTCCCATCCCTGTTCCCTCAGGAACACTTGCCCATCCCAAGTCCATGGGTTGGAGGGGCTTGCAGACACGCCTCGTGGGGCGAGCACTGTGACAAGGACAGGAGAACAGAACAACATTTACACTTACCAAGGGCAGAGAACAGAAGAGCACAGTCTTGGAGAAACGCACAAAGGATGTAGCCGAGGCAAACGGAGCGTGCACAAAACGCAAGGAGAATGTCAGCTCAGCTCTGCAAGGCTGACAAAAGCAGAAGTTATACACAACAATAATATTGCCCTTCCTCAAAAGCGGGGATCAAAGAGCAGTCACCTAAAAAGGACAGTGCATGTTGAAGGCAGACTCCAAAGAACCATAGAAGGACTTGTGAGAAGGGGTGCAATTATGGCAAATAAATTCCAGGTGGGGTTAACTAATGAATACATCATCAGTGTGAGTGATAAAAGCTCCGATTGCCTGGTGGCCAGTGCATTCGAGTAGATGAAGGATTGCCCAAGTGGCCACCATGGTGTAATAAAGAATACCTGCTCTCAGATCCTCAAAACTGTGTTCAAAAGTTGCTATCCAGCAGATTTCAGTATCAGTGGTGTCCCTGACTCCATTATGCCCCTTGCACACTTTCACGAGGGCCCCTTGGTTCCACGAGGCCCTGCTGGATAACAGTGGACCCTTGGTTCCATTTGGGTCTGTACTGTCAAAATGGCCTCCTTGGTTCTGCACTGCCACAATGCTCTCCTTGGTGCCACGAGGCCTTGGTGTGTCACAACAGCCTCTCGGTTCCATGAACTGCCATAGTGTCAGCACGGTCTCTTGCATCTGCAGTATCACGATGGACAGTTGGTTACAAGCAGCCCCGCCGTGTCACAACGACTATTTGCTTCAGGTGGCCCCCACAGTGTCACCATGGCCCCTTGGTTCCACG
The DNA here is from genome assembly GCF_052056855.1 of Sturnus vulgaris. Lineage (NCBI taxonomy): Eukaryota > Metazoa > Chordata > Aves > Passeriformes > Sturnidae > Sturnus > Sturnus vulgaris. The sequence goes on along the minus strand of NW_028276207.1, from coordinate 305,336 downwards.
AGGCCTCGCTGCAGAACAATGGCCTCTCAGTTCCAGGAGGTTTTGTACTGTCAACAGTGCTCTCCTTGGTTCTACAGTGGCTGCTTGCTTCCATAAGGTTCCTCGGTGTCACAGTGGTCTCCTTGGCTCCATGAGGCTCTGCAATGTCCCAATAGCCCATGGTTTCCATGAGCTTCTGTCCCATCAACCATGTCCTTTGCTCCAGTGAGGCCCCGCAATGGCACACTGGACCCTTGGCTCCATGAGGTTCCATAGTGTAACATGGTTGCCTTGATTCCAAGAGGTTCTGCTGGGTCACACTGGACCCTTGGCTCCGTGAGGTTCCGTGGTATCGCCATGGTTTCCCTGGATCCGCAGTAGCACTATGGACCGTAGGTTTCATGCAGCTTTGCTGTGCTACAGTGGCTCCTTGGTTCCATCAAGTGCCACTGTGTAACAAGGGAATCTTGGTCCCATGAGGTTCTGGACTGTCACAATGCTGTCCTTGGTTCTGGACTCTAACAACGGACCCTTGGTTCCACGAGGTTCCATTACGTCACAATGCTCTCCTTGGTTCCACAAGGCCTTGCTTTGTCACAATGGACCCTTGGTTCCATGAGCTTCCGTAGTGTAACCATGGTCTCCCGGGATCTGCATTGTCACAATGGACAATTGGTTGCATGGGAGCCTGCTGTGTCACAAGAGAGCCTTAGTTCCATGACGTTCTGGACTGTCACAGTGGTCTCCCTGCTTCAACGAGGCCCTGGAGTGTCACAAGGGCTGCTTGGTTCTGTGAGCTTCCACAACGTCCCAATGGTCTCCTTGTTTCTGCAGTGTCATAGTGGACTCTTGGTTCCATTAGGTTCTCTAAATGTCACAGGTCTCCCTGGTTCCATGTGGCCCTGCTGTGTCACCACAGCCCCTTGGTTCCAGGAGTTTCTGGGCTGTCAGCAGTGGTTCCTTTTCTTCCAATCAGGCACCGCTGTGTCACACTGCACCCTGGCTTCCATGAAGTTCTTCAGTGTCACAGTGGCCCCTTGGATCCATGCGGTCCCATAGTGTCACCATGGTCTCCTTGGATCTGCATTGTCATAAGGGACCATTGGTTCCATGTGGCCCGGCTGTGTCACAGTGATGTGGATTCCGTAATTGCCTTCAGCGTCACAATGGAGCCTTGTTTCTGTGAGGCTCTCAACTGTCACAATTGTCTCCTTGGTTCCATCAGCCCCCGCTGTGTCACAAGGGTCCCCTTGGTTCCATGAGCACACCAAAGCTTTGCATAAACATTGAGCAGCACCTGCTTAACACACCTGGGAACATCTGTCTGCATTCAAAAGAGAGGTCACAGCTGAGAAAGGCACCAGCAGCTTCCATCTGCAACAGAGATGCAGGGAAAGGACAAGGACAGAGAATTCAGCTGCAAGACTCCGAGAATTCTGCATCCAGACATCATTTCTGGTCCCACTGTCCCTAGTAGAAAGGTGTCATCATTCCAGGCAGCCTGTACTCAGCATGTGCTTCTACAGTGGGGATTTGTCGTTTAGGAAACCTGCTCAGGCTTTTCCCTTCTTTCCTCACAAACAGGAATACTTGTCCCGGGCCTGGATGCAGGCAGAGCCCTGAGGAGAGCACGTGGGACATGGTGCAGTGGGCAGGGACAGCCAGCTGCAGAGTTCAGGGGGGAAGGGCTTCCGGTGCAGGGCCAGGGATGTCAGTCCCAGCTGGGCCACGTCAGACACGGTGAGGCTGGGCTTGGGGAGCAGCTTGTCCAAACAGGGTCAGCCTGCAAGGGGCTCATTCTTCTGTGGGCCCACACCTCCTAAGGAGACGTTCAGCATCAAGATCACCTGGGGAATGCCTAAGTTGCTTCTTCTTGGAACTGAAAAAGAAAAATTACTCCCTTTTATAACACTGAAAATCGTGAGCTGTACCTTGAAATCTTCCTCCTTAAGAGAACTCCAAAGGGACTCCAAGCAGCTGCACAAGGCCTGGAGACTGGAAGACATTGGAAAGAAGACAAAGAGCTCCTGAGGGTTTTCTGTATTTTAATGATCCCCAACGGTGGATTTGGGGCTGAGTCCAGGAGCCCCAGGCACTGAGAGAAGGTTGAAGAAGCTGCTCAAGGAGTCAGAAGCAAAACTCCAAGTCCCTTGAAGCATCAGTGGCCCCACTGAGGGCAGGGACTGCCAAAGGCTCCCCAGGGAGTGGTGAGAGCAGATCCTTGAGGCCAGGATTGCAGGAGCCCGAGGCTGTGAGCAGGGAACTGCAATGCTGAGCAAGGCCTGGGCTGGTTGGAGGAAGCAGAAAGGCCAAGGCCTGAGCCCAGGCCTGGGCCAGCAGGGCCTGTCCCTCACAGGTGGCTCGGGGCTGTTCCTGGGGCACTGGGACGGGAGAGGCAGCAAGGACAAATGTCATCAGGCTGTGTGACACTCCAGATGCTCATGGAACCAAGGGCCAGTGTGACACAGCAGGGCCTGATGGAAACAAGAGGCCGTGCTGAGCCTGCGCGCCTGTAACACCGCAGAACACTGAAATGCTGAGGGTGAGCAAAGGTTCCTTTCCTCGAGTTTGGTGCAGAGTAGAAACCCCAGCCAGATATTCTCAAGAGGTCAAAACGACACAAAAGTGTACTGGAAAAATACAGAAAACCGAGCTCCTTTGGCAAATGATTTCATACAACATCCAATTCAACGTGCAACACTTAGCGTAGCAGGAACATCATTAACTCAGCCCATGTAAGATGGAAACCTTTAGGCATAAAAATGTTAAACTACCCAAAAACATTCCAGTAAAAGAGGATAAGAAGGTTAAAAGAGAAAAAAGAGACAGAAAGACAGAAGATCTCCAGATAGATATGCAGAGAGCTACCAGCTGCTAGGCTTCCAGTGTGGCTGAGACACAGACCCAGGAGATTTCAGGATTCAGACCAGGGCTTGACGTCATGCCCGATTTTTTCAATTCCCTAGCGTTTTGTAAGCTCTCCTCTTTTCGGGGACATCTGCTTTCTTCCCACTCACTGCTGTGTTTCATTGCCTTTGTGTGGGATTGATTGACAGCTCGGCCAATCAGAGCTGGGTGGGCGCTACCCCTGCTGTGTGATTGGCAGATCTGCCAGGCTGGGGGCGGGGCTCTGTCCCACCTCATTCCAAGGTCTGTCCCAGCCCCAGCCCCACTCGGCCATTCCGAGCATCCCGAGGGCTCTGGGGACATTGATGTCATCCAGCCTCTGACAGCGACCATGGGGACACTGCGGAACCTCATGGAACCAAAGAGACCATTTTGACACTCTGGTGCCTCATGCAATCAGGGGCACCTTTGTGAGACTCAGGACCCCAGTGGAACCAAGGGTCAGTGATGAAGCTGTGCGGCCCAGAGAACCAAGGAGCCTTTGTTACACAGCAGGGCCACATGGAGCCCAGGGGCCGTGGTGACTCTGCAGGACCTTAGGGAAGCAAGGGGCCATTGTTTACACTACAGAAGCAGGGAGAATATTGTGACAAGGAGAATATCGGGACACTACAGGGACTCCTGGAATCAAGGAGAACATTGTGACCCTGTGAGGCCCCATGGAACCAAGGCAACATGGAACAGGTCTGGCTGGCTGGGCCTCCCGGGGGCCACCTGGCAAGACTGGCTGATCCTGGAATGTTGAGGACTGCCTCTCCTCAGCTCCTGGAGCACTGAGGCTCTGTGCTTTCCTTCCTATGGAAAAGTACCATCCCCTTTTGCAGGTTCCCACGGCTGAAACTGATATTCCCCCTGAAAAAGCACTACATACAAGGCTTGCTCCCAGCCAAAATCTGCTAGGAGTAACAGCTCTGGGTGGCCACCGTTTCCTGAGGGCTGCCTCTCATCTACCACTCTAAGGGTCGGTGTGAAGTTTCCCTCATTTTTGCCTCATGACCCTCTCAAGAAGACCTCAAGGACCCCCGCCCAGGTTGACTCTGGACAATGATTTTCTGGCCTGCTTGAGGTGGGTGCTTGCCAAGGGACTCTTTGCAGGTGTGTTGTGCTCACTGGACTCTGCTGTCATGGTACCAGCTGAAGCCTGCATGTACTGCACGACCGCACCTGTCTCTTGGAGCACCACACAATGCTCCATAAATCTCCCCACCTCTTGGCCACAAGCCACTCGCTTTGGAAAAGGACTATGAAAGAGCGATCCTCTGGAGAAGACCCTGAGTACTCCCCACGGATGACCACCCTTCCATTGCCTGGCCCACCATGACGTTGGTCTCGTCTGTTGGTAGCTATTTCCCCCTTCCCCTCTTTTTCTCTCTCTATACTCCATTTCCTATATCTCTCCCCTCTAGCGCAACTGAATTGTTTGGCATTCAATAAAAATGCATTGCTGTTGTTGAATAAACTGATTTGTCCCCCGCTATTTACCTGTTTGCACCTCTGAGATCGAACAATCCTCAGCCTGTGTTGGCAGATGGTGACACACCCCCACCCCACCCCCCCCCATCCCCCATGCCCCTGCTTCTCCCAGTTGATTGCTGATCGTGGTGTGACATGGAATGGAACATCCCTTGGGCCAGTCCAGCCCAGCTGTCCCATCCCTGTTCCCTCAGGAACACTTGCCCATCCCAAGTCCATGGGTTGGAGGGGCTTGCAGACACGCCTCGTGGGGCGAGCACTGTGACAAGGACAGGAGAACAGAACAACATTTACACTTACCAAGGGCAGAGAACAGAAGAGCACAGTCTTGGAGAAACGCACAAAGGATGTAGCCGAGGCAAACGGAGCGTGCACAAAACGCAAGGAGAATGTCAGCTCAGCTCTGCAAGGCTGACAAAAGCAGAAGTTATACACAACAATAATATTGCCCTTCCTCAAAAGCGGGGATCAAAGAGCAGTCACCTAAAAAGGACAGTGCATGTTGAAGACACACTCCAAAGAACCATAGAAGGACTTGTGAGAAGGGGTGCAATTATGGCAAATAAATTCCAGGTGGGGTTAACTAATGAATACATCATCAGTGTGAGTGATAAAAGCTCCGATTGCCTGGTGGCCAGTGCACTCGAGTAGATGAAGGATTGCCCAAGTGACCACCATGGTGTAATAAAGAATACCTGCTCTCAGATCCTCAAAACCGTGTTCAAAAGTTGCTATCCAGCAGATTTCAGTATCAGTGGTGTCCCTGACTCCATTATGCCCCTTGCACACTTTCACGAGGGCCCCTTGGTTCCACGAGGCCCTGCTGGATAACAGTGGACCCTTGGTTCCATTTGGGTCTGTACTGTCAAAATGGCCTCCTTGGTTCTGCACTGCCACAATGCTCTCCTTGGTGCCACGAGGCCTTGGTGTGTCACAACAGCCTCTCGGTTCCATGAACTGCCATAGTGTCAGCACGG